>NC_081755.1:24605246-24910246 GCF_963082965.1 Carassius carassius | reverse complement strand
GCATTTTCCAGCACGATAGAGCACCGTGCCATAAGCCAAAAGTGATAACTAAGTGGCTCGGGGACCAGAATGTTGAAATTCTGGGTCCATGGCCTGGAAACTCCCCAGATCTTTATCCCATTGAGAACTTGTGGTCAATTCTCAAGAAGCGGGTGGACAAACAAAAACCCACTAATTCTGACAAACTCCAAGAAGTGATTATGAAAGAACGGGTTGCTATCAGTTAGGATTTGTCCCAGAAGTTGATTGAGAGCATGCCCAGTCGAATTGCAGAGGTCCTGAAAAAGAAGGGCCAACACTGCAAATACGGACTCTTTGCATAAATGTCATGTAATTGTCGATAAAAGCCTTTGAAACGTATGAAGTGCTTGTAATTATATTTCAGTACATCACAGAAACAACTGAAACAAAGATCTAAAAGTGGTTTAGCAGCAAACTTTTTGAAAACTAATATTTATGTAATTCTCAAAACTTTTGGCCACGACTGTATATACACATATACACATATACACACATATATATACACATATATACATATATATATAGATATACATATATACACATATATACATATATACAGTCGTGGCCAAAAGTATTATGGTATATACTGGTATTTCTTTACCTGGTTTGTGGAGCACCGTGAAGTCATATTTCTGCAGCTGCAGACACATGCGCTGTAGGCGTGGAGGGGCGGCAGAAAGCGGTTTCTTTAATATGGACTCTAATGGTTTGTGGTCCGATTCCACAATGAATGCCCTCCCATATACATACTGGTGAAATCGCTTGCACCCAAACAGAATGGCATACAGTTCTTTTTCGATTTGCAGATAATTCTGTTCCGTCTCTGTGAGCGATTTTGAGGCGTATGCGATTGGTCTTTCCTGTTGGAGAAGTACCGCGCCCAAACCATTTTTAGAAAGTGTCGACCTGCACCCGCAGTTCTTCGTTTGTGTTGTAGTATGCTAATACAGGTCCCGGCTCCCTTGTGATCAAGTCTTTGATTTTTTGGAAAGCAACGTTATGCATCTCGTCCCATGTGAATTCGTTGCCTTGCTTTAGCATCTGTCGCAGCGGTGCGTTTAACTCTGCTAATCTCGGGGCGAATCTGGACAAATAATTTATCATACCCAGTATGGTTTCCAGTTCGGATTTGTTTTTTGGCGGTTCGATTTCCTTTATGGCTTTAATTTTCTCCCGGTCTGGTTTGATGCCGTCATGTGTGAGTCGGTGTCCAAAGTAAGAGACCTCCGGCACGCAAATCGTGCTTTTTTCTGGATTCAAATGGACACCTTTTGCCCTCGTTCTTTCCAACATCGCACGCAGGTTTTTTATCGTGTTCGTCTTTTGTGCGACCATACACTAGGATATCGTCTACAATCGCCGCTACTCCAGGCAGTCCTTCGTACGTCTCATCAATTTTCCTTTGGAACTCATCCTGTACAGAGATTATCCCGAAGGGAAGACAGAGGAAACGGTACCGTCCGACCACCATGTTAAATGTGGTGAGCTTCGATGATTCTTCTGTCAGTTTAATGGCCCAGTATCCTGATCTGGCGTCCAGTACACTAAAGTCTCTTGCACCTGAGAGTCTGGAGATCACGTCATCCAGGGTTGGCAATGGATAATGCGGCCTTTTGATCGCTTTGTTTAGGTCGCGCGGGTCGAGGCATATGTGAAGCGCCCCGGTGCAGGGTTTTTCCACTACTACTAAAGCGTTGACCCAATCAGTTGGTTCGGTTACCTTTGCGATGATTCCCTGGCGTTCCATTTTATATAATTCCTCCTTTAGACGACTTCGTAGAGTGAATGGAATTTTTCGTGGGGGATATACGACCTGCATTTGGGTCTATGTGTATTTAACACTCGCCTGGGAATTCTTCGATCCCTTCAAAAACGTCAGCAAACTCATTTAGCAGATCGTCACTTTGCCTGGTATCAGTTTGTTCATAGAGGACCAGTTTTATTAAATCCATTTCCAGACATGCTCTGAATCCTAGGATAGGCGGCGCTTGAGTGTCAACGACATAAAACTCTTGCATGGCTTTGGTCCCTTTGTGCTTGCATTGCAGTCTGGTCGTTCCTCTCACGGAAAAGGGTTCTCCGCCATATCCTGACAATCTACGTGTTGCTGGGTTTAGTTGATTGGCACCAATAACATCTCTTATTTTATTTTCTGGTATTATATTTACTTGTGCCCCAGTATCCAATTTAAATTTCATCTTCTGTAGCTCTGAACCTACTTCAATTTCGGCAAAAGCCTGTTCGTTTATCACGTTACTTTGCTCTTTTGTAATTGTGTCGATGAAGAATTCCCGAGGTGATTCGTAAGCTTGTTCGGTGTCGTTATTTACGGCATGCACATTTTTCTGTTTCCATGTTTGTTGCGATTTGCAAGCCTTTGCGAAATGGTTTGGTTTCCCGCACTTCTTGCACTGTCTACCCAAGGCTGGGCATTTTTCCTTTTCTCTATGCACCTGCGTGCATCGTCCGCATGTTGTAGACCTAATGCGGTCTCGTTCTGCTCTGATGGTAGTTTTTACATGTTTCTGTTTATAGAGCATCACAGTCCCGCCCACAGCCCGAGAGAGCTTTGGTGCCGGAAGTAAATTTCCCATTCATTTCTCCCTTGACTTTCGGAAAAATCTGTATCTAAAGAGTTTTAGAGCATGTGTGAGGATAACCAGCTACGGCTGAACTCATAAGCATATAACATATCATTTCGAGTGAAAAAATTAAGAGAAAATCCAAAAAAGTCAAAGGTACAAGACTGTGTACATATTTTCATTTCGAGCGAAGGAACTACTCATCCCATAAACCACCGCGCCTCACTGAATTCGACTGAAGCCACAACCGCGAACGAGCCTTTTGAGCGATTTCCAAATCTGTTGACAGCCGCGCAAACTATTTCTTCAAGTGAATTTTATTTTATATAGTGAATGTGCAGTAATAGCAGTTCTTTCAGTATTAATCGTGTAAATAAATAGTGTTTTATATAGGTATTGTGTATTGATTTTTATATTTATCATCGTGTATTTTATATATTGTGTGCATGTGTGAAAGCGGTCAACGATAACGTCAGCAATGGTGCTGTGCTTTGTACCTGACTGCAATCACCGCTCAGTCGTCAACACATGTCGTTGCCATTACACAAATGTACAGTAAATGCACAAAAAGGTATGCTTAGGCTAAAAAAATTTTTTGACAGTGGCATTATAAAATGCTTCATATGACTCATACCATATAAAGGCTACAGTAGCCTAGCTAAAGTGGACGATAATGCTAACTAACGTTACCAACCTCCCTGCAAAACTCACCAAAACTTTGTAGGTCTTGTCCCTCATGCTGGCCCTTACAAAACCCACAAGCTGACCCTCGGACACGCTACACTCAACTACATGACCCGATCTGAAGTGCTTTTCACTCCTTTGAACACTTTTGTTTTCCTCCTTGAAAAAAGCCATCATGGCAGCCAAGGAGATCATGATTGCACTGATAAGTCTACCATGCAAAAACGCAACACAGGTTTTCATTTTATTTTATTTTTTTATTAATGATCTTCAGTCTTCACGGACCTTCGCGGGGTTTAACCAGATGAGTTCCACCAATTAGATGCATCACTGTGATTGTTCAGGATTGTGGGTAATGTAGTACTTATCCAAGACATCGCGAATAAAAGGCATTTATCTCAAAACAAGGTTAGTGCCCCATGAACCTTTGGCGTTTATATGAGTGTATACAATTTCGCTTAGTACAGCCGTAGCTGGTTTTAAGTCTACCATGTATGGTTACGTTTTTATGGCTTATACCCCAAATGTCAATGCAGAAATTGAATTAAATTTTTACTTCCGGCACCGGCTGTGGGCGGGACTGTGATGCTATTGCCTCGTTTGAACACGGCATGTGCAACCTGTTGCGTGTGAGTTGTGCTGTGCTGCCCGGCTATAGATTTCAGCTGTCCCTGTGCTATTTCGTGAGATCGTGCAATATCTATGGCTCTCTCAAGGGTTAAATCTCGTCCGTAGTTTAACAACTTCTCCTTCATTTTTGCGGAGTTAATGGCAAAGACTATCCTGTCTCTTACCATCTTGTCTGTATTAGCATATCCGCAGTCTTTAACTAATAATTTTAGTTCTGTGACGAAATTGTCAAAGCTCTTACCTTCTGCTTGTACTTTCTCGTGGAATTTGTACCGTGCGAAGATGTGGTTCTTTTTCGGCATCACATATGCTTCAAATCCTTCGTAGTACGTGCCTAAAACTTTTGCACTCTCGTCAGTCAGGGTCCAGGTGTTATAAATGTCTTTACCTTTTTCTCCTACCCATAACAGGAGATAGCTACAATGATCCTCCTCCGATTTTTCGTGGAGTGGGCCTTTGAATCAGCTCTGCGTGTTGTCTGAATCTCCTCCATGAGTCAGGCAAATCGAGGGAATCCCAGTCCATCCTGGGCATCGGTACACCGGCGGAGTCCATCTTTTCGTCTGTGTGGGTTCGTTATTTCTCTGACACCATGTAACGTTACTATTTGTATTTCACTATTTCGTGATTAATGTGTTTGAATAAACACAACTCAGGCATAACGTGCAGTGCGTGTCGACCATCAGCTCGACATCCGTATTTTTATTAACCACTTCCGGTTCCCCTAACACTCTTGGGTAATGCAGTTCAATATGCAACAGTAGTGACAAAAATTACAGTTGTTTACTTAGAAAATATATATTTTTTAAATCAACCCTTTCACGCGTAAGTTACAAATATTTTAACTGACCCTTTGTTTCCATGGCGACGCGTCATGATTGTCACGTGACACACCGCAGCCACAATAACTAACAGATGTATCGCTATTCGTTTTATTTCGTTTTTCATTTCTTATTAAAATATATTCACAAATTTGCTTACCATGTCAACTATCTGATATTCCGATTCTTCGTTTAAAAACCTTTATAAATTATCTTGATCTATAACGAGATGAGCGCTGCAGTTCAGAGTCCTGTCAGCCGGATTTAACGTACAGCACTTGAATTCCCCAGTTTCTCCCGAAATACATTAAAGTAAGTGGCTGTTGAACTGGGAGAAGAATACAGTAAACTTTATTGTTCTGCTATATGTGTCTGATATATGAATAAAACACGTCGGCAAATTACATTTGAATAGATAGTTTATGCTGCTTCCATAGACATCAGTGTGTATTTTACAAACTACCAATTGTATTACTAGTGATTATGTATATTTAAATGTATGAAACCTAAAATAAACATTAGGTGGTTGAAAACACTGCATATTAGTTGTGATATATGACAAGCACTGAGCGCGTCCATCTCTCAGTGCCAGCCAACGCGCGACGCCACTGAACATTCTAAATCATACTCCCAGGGGCACAGAAATAAGAATCCAATATATGGTGCCATAATGCTCCAAATGTTAAAATGTAATTTACATTTTAAATTATTTTCATTAAAAAATCTGCCTACATTCGGACTGCCAACCAATCAGCAAACAGCAGCTGACTGTGACCCCAGCAGCTCCCCAGAGATCTTTGCCGCATATAAACCTTACTGTCTATGATATAAACAGAGAATTTTTGATTGCACATTGCTAGCTAGCAATATGTCGCAGAGCTCCCTTCTTAATTTTTTTAGCAAAAAACCTCGGCTTGATGGACAGCTGGACACAAGGCCTAACGTTACATCTGATGAGGATGTTTCTCCCATCCCGGGCCCAACATCAACAGATGTGACTCCTCCTGCACTCCTGGCTACGGAAAAAAAAAACTCCTTCAAAATTGGTCCAAAATTGTCCAACATTTGCTCAAATGATCTTCAGGCCGAGCCGCATAAAAGTACTGTCCCCGATTTCTGATGTTTTGTTCTTCAGGCTCTGCACTGCTCTTTGTGCTTAAACGCTTGCTGTGCTGCTGTGCTGCTGTACTGGATGTGCTGGCTGTTCTTGCTGTGCGTCATACTTGGTCTGCTAGCTGTGCCTCGCAGGGCTTGGCCTTGTATTGCTGCTTGCAGATATATTAATTTATATAGTTTTATGGTTATGTGGGGCATGGTTATGGTTAGGGTTAATAATTTTGCACAGTAATCTGACAATAAATGTGGCACACCCAGAGTCTCTTTTCTGGCTACACTACTGATATATATCTGATACTGATATATATATATATATATAGTAATTAACATTAGAATTGGAGCAAAGAAGTACATCAGAGTTGTCCTAAGACAAGAATGCATTTTGGTTTTAGCTTTCAGCACAACTTTAATGAAAGGTTTTGATCCACTTCAAATGTTGACTAGTGTATGTGTGTGTATATTAGGGTAAAATAGGAAAAAAATAGACCTTATTTAGTAGCACTCATTATTCTTTTTTTTATTATTCATCTTGGACAACACACAGTCTTCACAGTCAGACACAGTCTTCAGAAGAATGTGTCATACCTAGCAATGGGGTCAGCTCCGCCTCCTCACTGAGATGAGTTTTTGTCTTTTCCTTGCTCAAGAATATGGGCCCAGATCTTCACTGAAGTCCTATAATGAGGAACAGATTAAACTATTCCTGAAAATAAACAAAATTATTTATAGCAGTGGTTTTCAACCTTTTTGAGATTTACATTCATATAATAAATAACATTTATTTTGTATATCTTGGGGCCACACTGATTTATAGTCGTGAGAGAATGGGATTATAATCTTCAAGCCTACCTAAGTAGTCTGTTTTGTGGTCGAGCCAGTGCTCTGGATCATGGATAAATGCTGATAGAGGATGAGGAGTCCTTAACCAGCGATGACAACACAACTGGGGGACCTTTAATAGTGGACACATACAGTACATGATTTGTAACAAACAGTTATGTAATAAACTAAAAAAATGCAGTTCTTCTATGTGTTCAAGACACACCTGTGAAGATGTTTGCACACAGATAGTGGCCCATCACATTATAAGATCTGCGCTCATCTGTGCAGCCTAAGCCTGTATCAGAGTAGTGAGGAGCACAAGGCAGAGGAACCTGCTGGTAGTGCACTCTGCACACCTGACATGAACATAAATACACATTTGTGTGATGATCCGAGTTGCACAGTAGTCCTCACGAAATAATCAACTTTGTGATTCGTTTTGAACATTGGATTACACACAAGTTACCCGACCACCGCTCTCCTTCCTCTTCTCCGATTTACTGATGGTGTTCATCCTCTAATTTTTCTGTCATTAAGTACAGTTTATCTGCATGGTCACCAAAGTTAATGCAAATGAGGCAGATTTAAATTTCCAAGCAGGTTGGAATAAAAGTTTTTTATTAAATACATAGCACTTTAGTAATTTAATAAACCTGCTGATGCTGCATGAATATATGCCAGGTTTGGTTTGCCTGCTGTTATGGGTCCTTAAGAACTTCAGCCAATGGTATGTCCATAATATCAAATAGTGAATGGACACACTTTCTGAAACCAAAGCGACTCGAGCCGAATTAGACTAACTAATGGTTAAAGAGGAAGTCTGTACCTACCTACGAACGGCAGTTGGGCATGTTTTGTTTGGTGTGGGCGAAACTCTACCTGCGATATTAATAAATAATTGATTTGAACAGGGTATCAGTGGTTACAAATCCTGACCGCATGATGAACATCACAAACATGGCAAAGCATCGAAACAACAGTATAACCCAAAAAAAATACCACAAGATACAGGTGAAAAAGGAAACTGTTAATAACATACTAGATAAACAACATGCTTTTAACAACCACTTTTTTTTTATTTCAAACTCATTACATATATTATAGCCACACTTATTTTAATTAGTATAATGAAGCGGTAAAAAAAGTAAATAAAAGTAAATAATTTTATATATTTATATATATACACAGAAACCTTTACCATCTCTGCTCTGTGTAAAAGTTGTTTCTTATCGACTGATCACCAACCATTTTCCTCATCAGAAAAAAAACCCCTGAACAAAACAAGATTTCACAAAATCACCATCATATAAAACACTGGTCAGTGATCAGCAGCCAACATTAACTTGTTTTCACCTCAGAATTGTTTTGCACCCATTCTCATTCAGTTCTGTGCTGAAGCCAGCTTGAACAAATCTTTATCCTTACAATCTTACAAATCTTTACAAATCTCAAATACATTTTGGGGGGTTTCCATTGAATGGTGAAGGATTCTGGGTCATCTGTGCAGAATTTCTTTAGAAGATTGTGCACGCGCCGCTCTATGCAGGAGCGAATCTCTTAGCTTGTGCTCTCACACGCTTTTCGTAGTCCATCCTGTTTTGACTGCGAGAGGGAGATAAGATCAATTTTGTAGGCATGGTATCAGAACAAATAGTAAAATCAAATATAGAAGCATGTAGGTGATATTTGGCTGCACTTACCAGTATATCGTATAGGCCTCTGCCTGCGCTGGGTCCTGAATGTTGGGCTCATTCAGGAGCTCCTGGATGCCCAACAGTATCTACAGCCACAACAACACAATGAATTACAAAAAGACTTACTGCTTAAAAGGTTTGTTCAAGTGCCTAACCTTATGAGAAACTGTGATCTTTAATGTTAATATCATAAAGGACCAACTGTACACATTCAAAGGTTTGTGGTCAGGAAGTTGTTTTTAGGAAATTAGTTATTTTATTCAGGAAGGATGCTTAGAAATGATCAAAAGCGAAAGTAAAGAAGAAATGTATAATATAAAAAAAAAAACGTCTGATCTTTGAACTTCATGTTTATCAAAGAATCCCGAAAAATATAAATCATGATTTACGCAAAAAAATTGAGCAGGACAACTGTTTTCAACATTGATAATAATAAGAAATGTTTCTGAAGCAGCCAATCAGAATGCTAAAAAAAATTCAGCTCTGTGATCACAGGAATATATTACATTTTAAAATATATTCAAGTAAAAAAAACAGTTCTTTTTAATTGTTATAATGTTTCACAGTATTACTGTTTTCACCAGATCAAATAAATGCAGCCTTCGTGAACATCAAAAACATTTTCCAAAATCTTTCTAATTGCAAACTGAACAGTAAACAGATTTGTGTTTTTGTTTTTACTTGTTTGATGGTGATGGCTGGTCTCCAGTCCTTCTCTTCCTCCAGTATGGACAGACACACTGTGCCTGAAGGATAGACATTTGGATGAAAGATTGGAGGCTCAAACTTGCCTGAGAAGAAAATAAACAGGTCAAACATACTGTTCAGCTTTACAACACTTATTTCTCAGTTTTTTAGTGTCTATACGCACCAGAGAAGAGCTATACAGGAAATATATGTGGAAGTGTAGTGGCTATGACAAGGATAAGCACTACATAAGGTTTAACTCACACTTGGGTGGTGAAGATGGGTAATCATCCTTAAAGAGCACTCTCAGTTTGTACAGTCCTCCTTCCCAAAGAGTCTAAAGGATACACACAAAAAAAACACAGATACAGATGTTTAAATCTGTCATTTAACATTATTCGGTCCACAGTTCAAATATATGATAAGCGTCTATGAACTAATCCAAGAAACCATGGATTTCCATTGGTCCAAACGGTGTGCTAGATGGGGATCAAAACATAAAATGCATAATTTATGCAACAACAACAACAAAAATGCTCATGCAATGCTCTACCAATTGAGCTACTGGTCTGGAACACTATAATATACTAAATATAAAGACTGAGACATTGTTTAGAGCTCTAAAACATAATTTAAAGAGAGGTGCAACACTGTTCAGAAGGATACTGACCCCCTTTTTTCCTGGTATTGCACATTCCCAATTCATGAGATTCATGGTGCCATCTGGGTTTTTGGTTGGTACTGCCACAAAACCCTACAGAGAAACAATCAAAATACCATAGATCAAAACAGTAATTTGAATTCGGAATTACAGACTGACTGAACAGTCCACGCTCAGACATTTGACTGGTGTGTATTTGCGTGTGTCTTACAAAAGGATGATCTTTCCTCCAGTCTTTGCGCTCCTGTGACAGTCTACTCAAAGCAATCCCAGACATGACTCAACAGCGCCACCCTGCGGACAGAAAACACACATTTACACCACCAACCGTGTCGCTGGTGCATCCGTAAAGACATAAATAAACATTATAACAGGGCTTATATCAATATAACGTTATTAGACAGAGCACATAAAGCTTTAGGTGAACGACTTATAGTGTTTTCAGCGCTGACGTACATCACGGCATCATTAGCATTATAACTGTTATGTCAATTGCGTTCGCGATCTTACCTTAAATAAATGTTTAAAACGCCTTTCCAGACAATCCAAAACTGTTTCGGCGAAAAAAAACGACCTCTGGAATAAAAACTGGAAGCGTTAAAAAGAGCCAAACGTGCGAGGGAAATAGCTCGCGAGCTAACCTAGCGTTTGATTCTCAACGGTTTGATTACGAAACAGTGTAACGTTACTCGGAAGTTACTCGGAATCCAAGTGAATTTGCTCAGCTGATCGTATTAAAGGGTTTAAAATTACATCAAGATTTCGTCTAAAACGTCGGGGAAATAGGCAGACAACGTTTATCCATGAAGGAGGTGGAATGGGGAGTATCGTTTGTTATTATTCTCAGGACCATCAGGCAATCTCAGAGTCGACTATAGGCGTCCATCAGAAGCGGCCATCCTCAGTGTGGCACCATAGACTGTGTGGCACACGTGATCGACACAAACACACGTGACAATCCGTGCACGAGCTTATAGACCCTTTGCAAACACGTGACCACGACCACGTGACGACGCCATGCTGGACGGCAAAATCACTGGACGCGCAGGCTGAGCAGTAGTAGACGAGCGGGAAATTTGAATAGTTTTAAACAGATTAAAATAGATAACGTTAACATTACCACTAAACTTCATGGCTTCTTCTATTGAAGAAGTTGTAGTGCCGTTATCGGTCGAGGTAGGGCATCTGGTAGGTGCTCACAAAGAGCGATATTTGGAGAAGTTGGAGATAGCAGGTTTGGATACAGACCCTTACCTTCTTCATCCCTCGGTTTTCACGGACCTCGTTAAATCGCCAAGTCTGCCTGACTTCGGCCCACACGATTTGTACCACTATGTGGTAAACGGGGTATCCCCATACACTGGTGCTGATCTCAAAGCTTTTAAAAGTCTGGATGCTTACCAGTTCTTCGTAGCTGGCTGGGTTACAGCTACGCGATGCTACGCTAACGGCGGGGGGAGGTACCTCATAATGGCAAAGGTAAGACATCGATCTATGGTTTATTTTGTATTATTACATGGCTTAGTTGAATTCTAATGTAGAATGCAGTCTGTTATTTCTTGATAAATATTTATATAACACGTAGCCTATGATTTTAGAGTACATGGTCGGCCGTGGCTTTTTAATGGATGCCTGGACGCATCCCAGCTCTGGGAAGTGCAGTCATTAATTATCGATCACACGTTAATCCATGCAGACAGTAAATCACGGTGTGTCTTTGATCCGTAGTAACCACATATAATTGTAACATCTAGACATCTTTTTATCTGTGATTATATTCGCAGTAGCCTATGTTAAGATTCTACCAGTTAATCACAGCAAAGTATTCACAATGTGCATTTATTGTGTTACTGCAGCATTAAACAATAACATCACAATAACATTCATGTAAAAATAATGTATCTATGCCACTTTCTGTATTTGTAGGTGCATCATAGCCAGTAAACCACGGAGTGTCTGTGATCAGTAGCCACACATAATTTTTACATCTAGCCATCATCTCATCTGTGATTATATTCGCTGTAGCCTATGTTGAGATTTGACTATCACAGTGATTAAGATGTATTCACAAGGGGCATTTATGGTGTCACTGCAGCAGTAAATAATAACATCACAATAACATTCATGTAAGAATAATGTATTTATGCCACTTTCTGTAATTGTAGGTGCATCACAGTCAGTCACTGTCTGAAACCCAACTACAACCATGGGTATCTTTGAAGAAGGATGGGACAGTCTTGTGCGGCCACTGTACATGTAAAGCGGGCCTGGGAGAGGTGTGCTCCCACGTGACAGCTCTGCTATACGCAATAGACTCTGCTGTTAAACATCTGGAAGACAAAAGCTGCACTGATGGGCCCAGACAGTGGGGACTTCCTCCTTTGAAAGCGGGCAAGGCTTTGTACGAAGAGGGATCAGGAATTGATTTCTCACATCCTGCCAAAAAGCGTTGTGGTGTAAACAACCAAAGCCATTCAGGTTGTCCATCTGTGAAAAAAGTGAGTGTGTCTGCAGCAGCTATAGAACAATTCTACAAGGCTCTGGATAATGCAACTCCAAACCCTTCAGAGAAGAGTGGTATCCTACGCATATTGCCACACTACTGTAAACAGTTTCAACCAAAAGTGGTGTCTCTGGGTCTACCACAGCCCCTGACTGAGTTATACAGTGCTCAGAACCGGAAGCTGTCTGCCTCGGACCTTGAGAAAAAATGTGATGCGGTATTCAATGATATGGAAGTCACACCAGAGCAGGTATAGTCATCCCTCTTAATCTCATATGACTAAAATGTGCTTTAAGGTGTCATGTCATTAATTTCATCTTCTATAATTTACAATGTTGTAGGCAGTAAAAGTTGAGGAAGAGACACGACAACAGGGAAAGTCAAGGCTATGGTTTGACATGAGGGCTGGTAGGGTGACAGCATCTAGGTTCAAGTCAGCTGCAAGGACAGACCCTACAAATCCTTCCAAATCCCTAATTAGGCAGATCTGTTACCCTGACCTATGCAGATTTTCAACAGTTGCAACCAGGCATGTGTGACATAATGACATAAACATACAGTTACTGTTTTTAATTTCACCATAGTGTAAGTGAGTAAAGAAATTAGATGTTCTTTGAACTTATGTTTCAACTATGGAAATGTATGCAATACATGTTGTGTTCTAATGTAGAGGGCCCCTGCTCACAAAAACATCAAAGAAACAAAAACAAGACAAAGAAATGCATTTATCATTGGAATATTTATTATAGTCAGTATTACAAATTATCAACATTAAATTACAAACATGATGACAGATTACATCCCTCAATCTCTTTGAGTGCCCTTATCTATTTTTAATCCCAGGTGTATGGTGTAGGTCCTTTGCCTATTTATTCCTAATGTTCCTTTTAAATGGTTCCTGTTATATTTAATTTACACCTTTTTAAACTACTCTGTGATATCTGTGATAGAATATGATACAAGAGAATATTATGTGCTATTAAGATTAGGCCAATTTTGGGTACTGACATCTATAGTACTTATAGTTCTTAGGGAAATGAGAGAACAAATCCAATGAAAAGGACACTCAAAGAGCTACGATGACTTAAAGGAATAGTTCACTTTAAAATGAAAATTCTGTCATCATATACTCACTCTCATGTTGTTTCAAACCTGCATGAATTTCTTTCTTCTGCTGAACAGAAAGGAAGATATTTAGAAGATTATCAGTAACCAGACAGTTTTTGGATCCCATTGACTTCCATAGTATATTTTTTTCTACTATGGAAGTCAATGGGACCCAGAAACTGTCTGGTTACTGACATTCTTCTAAATATCTTCCTTTCTGTTCAGCAGAAGAAAGAAATTCATACAGGATTGAAACAATATGAGGGTGAGTATATGAAAATTATCATTTTAAAGTGAACTATTCCTTTAATAACATTATTTTTCTCATTTTCAGATGGGGATGTGAACATGAACAAAAAGCCAGAGAGACATATGAGGCTTACGCTGCACAACATCATCAGGACCTAAGTGTTCGTGATGCCGGTCTCCATATTGATACCTCCCGTCCCTACCTTGGAGCATCTCCAGATGCCTTGCTGTCCTGCTCCTGCTGTGGCGATGGTATTTTGGAAATCAAATGCCCACACTGTGCCAAAGACACCGGAGTCCTCAGTGCCACTGAAAAGAAACATTTCTGCATTGAGAACACAGATGGTACACATGCACTTAACAGAGATCATCAATACCACTACCAGGTGCAAGCCCAGTTGTTTGTGACGAAGCGGAAGTTTTGTGACTTCATGGTGTGGTCTACATCCGATTTTTTTATACAGAGAATTTTGCCTGATGCTGACTTTTTTACAGAAGCAGTGCAGAATGTTGAGGCCTTCTATAGGTCAGCCATTTTATCTGAGTTATTGGCCAAGACATATACATGCCCAGATAGACTGCTGTCAGACAAAACACAGTCCACAGACTCATGAAGTGAATTACTAGAATTGTTGGGTCTTTGTAAATTATAGTGTGGTCTAGACCTACTCCATTTGTAATGTTTTTCTTTTAATTTCTTATGATGTGATACTATAAATAAAATGTAATTGAATTATTAGTAAGATTTGCCAGTGTGTAATTCTACATACATTTAATATCCTTTTATAAAGTACAACAGCATAGTCAAAAGTTTGAGGGCTGGTTTATTTTACAAAAACATCTTTCAACACGTTTATAAAAGCCAACCTAAATTACATTAATAATGACATTAAGCTAACGTTAGCTACCTTTGTGAATGGGTAGCAGTAACGTTAACGTTAGACTGCACAGCCCTATCACACTAGCTGGCACTTGCTCATTACATAGCTAACTTAGGTTACTCATGTTACAAATGACAATTTGACTGGGTCTCCATCTGGACAAGGATGGCGATATGGTATTACACAAATTAAGTAAACGTAACTGGGAAATACATGAACCTTACCTTGTAAAAAATGCTCGCTGCAAATCCTGGAGTACTTGGAGGGCTGCCAGTCCTTTCGGCTGATAGCAGCAACCCATCGCTGCCTTCTCTCCCCATCAAATGGTATTCGATAAAAAGATATATTGGCTTTACCCTGTCTATTAGCACAGCCCACGGCACAACACGAAATAACCATTTTACAACTAGAACTAACTCAAACACGAACTCATTTGGCTTGCCGTCCGTCTACAGAATAGCTCTTCCGCCGTCCGTCATGGCGTTCAGAATTCGCGCGAGTAGAGCGTGACGTCACGTGCAAAGGGTCTATACATTCATTTGCAAGTTGAGATCATTTAACAGTGAGGGCAATATGAAAATGCCCCTCATGAATGTAGCCGTTTGTATTTACATTATTTTGTATTTATTATTTAAACTCTGAAATATAAAGAGAACAGGAACAACTGAGTTCAGTCACTAATTATATTTTGCTTACTTTTAAACTGAAAACAGTAAAGATCACATTTATACAGCCTAAAAATGATAAGTGACATTATTGATCATTAATTTTTCCCCCACAAAGGTGGTGGTCTGCAATTGCATTTAAATGCAAAATAAATCAATTAAATTCTAAAGATACCGTTTTAACATCATATAATTACATTCTAGAAACTTATTCTGAATTATTGTTTTCTTCTGTATTCTTTACATCTGATTTATTAATTGGTAAAGCATAATAGTTTCATAATAGACTTCTTTTAACTCTCTTCCTAGATTGATATTACTGTTATTTTAAAATACATATGCAATAGTCATAGACTGTATGAGGCAATAGTAGTGGAATAGTACAGTACTTAATAGCCATTTTATGCAAATTTATGCATTTTATAATTTTGTGATTATATTAGTCATCCGTTCTTTATTCTGATGAAACAGTGTAGTGCAGTAAGGGTCTAAGAAACCATTCATCATGGCTGTTTTCCTTTTTTCACAGAGATCACATGTTCAGGTGCAGCTTTAGTGAACAGCCCAGGCCCAGTCATACAGACAGACCACTAATAATTTAGAAATCTTTATGAGTGTGGTCACAAAATGCATGTATTGTATACCGGTACTTGTTAATGAAGGTATGTATGTAATGGCACTGTGTGACACTGCTGTCAGAACTTATATTAACTACCATCTATTGTATTACTGCAGAGAATTAAAAGGCTATCAGTAGTTGAAAATGACTGTATCCACAAAGTGCAAAGTCTTTGGAAAAGAGTAAATGGGTTAACACATGCATGGATACGGTTACCAGACCTAATCTGCCTTAGCAATCATAAATAGTACTAAATATTTTTACTGTTCTACAGATAATTTGTGTAACAGGTATGACAACATACTCACTTTCCCCTTGGCTCTGGTTCAACTCCACGAAATCTTCCACTGGCTCTGGCGTCATTGTTAAAGGACGTCTTGAACTCGGCACGCTCTGTGACTGCATGATCCTCCTTTAACCAGTGCTTAAATCCACTGTCCAGAACCGGCACCGAGTTGTGCCCGAACACCCCAAGGCAAGTACACCCGGCTGCAGCATGCAGATCGAGGCGGGGCTGCACCTGGGGCGGGGTTGCACGTGCAGCCCCGCCCCATACCTACTCTGATTGGTTCGATCGTCTTTCAAAGACATACAAAATGTGTGCGTAGTTGGTGTAGGATGGGGAATGCTGTTTAAAAAGCTAAAAACGCTGTACAGTTTTATAAAGCCTTTACTATAATGCAGTTTTTTATTGTTAACTTGACTCACTGTGTCTGATTTATTGAATCAAGAGATGTTAGCTGCTGCAAGTTTACTCTTCTTGACCAGATTAATTCACAAATGAATAATTGGGACATTCTAAAAGCACGCTTAACGTTAAAGTACGTGGCTTTATGCATTAAAACAGTGTTTTAAAAAGACCAAACTTAGTAAACAAATGATTAATAAAGCATTCTATTCACAGACAAGCAGATATGAGCACAGAATACGAACACAAAGCGTTTAATTTCCACCCATAACCTGCTTGTCTGTAAATAAAATGTGTAATTAAAAATGTTTACTGAGTTTGGTCTTTTTAAAAAACGTTTTAATGCATTACGCCACGTTACGCGTTTTCCTTTTAGTCTAATGGTTTTCTATGGGAGGAAAATGCTTAACACGTAATTAAACACATTGCATTCTTATTCTGGACTCATCTGCCTTTCAGTGAATATAATGCTTTATTATTAATTTGTTTACTGAGTTTGGTCTTTTAAAAACACTGTTTTAATGCATTAAGCCACATTAAACGTTGAATGTCCCGAATCATTCCAGCTGATTGAAAAGAATCGGCTCAATAGTCACAAAATGGATATCGGAGAAAATACCAATGTAATATAAATAGATGATACTTTATAAAGTTTATCTCAATATTTGACAGTGGCTGTGAGACTGCACTAAAATAAGAGCACAATTATCATGAAATTGTGTTCGTTACTATAGCAACGGTTTACAGGTATGTCCTTTCAGAATCATCACTGGCCAATAGAAATAAAAGTTTATCGATTTCTTCACTTTCAAATAACGAGGAGCAGAATATTTTCCTGATATAAAGGGGAGAAAAAGTCTATGTTTTGCAATGTAGTAAAGAAAATTAAAAGTTTCATAAAAATTGAATTGGCAGACACATTAGACTATTGTAGTGTCATTTATTAACTGCATGACGGATGATTATATGTAACAATAATTGTCTTGTCATGCTATATAAATTAAAACAATAATGATACACCCCTTTCATTTTCCTTTCTCATACTCTGATGATATGAAATAATCAAATTTTCTAAAATTATTTAATTCATAATTCATTCTTCTATCTGAAGACCTGATCATCTTACTGTGGATAATCATCCCAATTAATTTACTATATTCGTATGTTAGCCTAAAGATCAGCTTAATTTAACCAAACAATACTTTCAGGGACATGGCGAGTTACAGGTTAATGTTTTTTTCTTCTTCTTCTTTTGTGCATTATGAAGGCTTTATAAAACTGTACAACGTTTTTAGCTTTTTAAACAGCATTCTCCGTCCTACACCAACTACGCACACATTTCCTATCATGTATGTCTTTGAAAGACGATTGAACCAATCATAGTAGGTATGGGGCGGGGCTGCACGTGCAACCCCGCCCCAGGTGCAGCCCCGCCTCGATCGTCCAGTACGGTAGCTGGCGCCGTCACGAAAAACTAGGGTCCTAGAACTGCGGTCCTAGATCTGCGGTCCTGAATCTGCAGCCTCCGGTTGTGCAGGAACATACTATTGTCGGTAGTCGTTGTTGCAAGAACCGGGCAACGAATAAAAGAGCTCACATACTACGTTGGTGGGATAGTTTGTGTATTGAGAAAGGGGAAATGTCAATGATATTTTCTTACTTGTTTAAAATAAGAATTACAATAATCTTTGAGTATATTGTTTTCAGATATGACACACAGCAATGCCAATATATTGTACCGAAATTCTGTTTTGTACCGCGAGGGGGTATAGCTCAGTGGTAGAGCATTTGACTGCAGATCAAGAGGTCCCCGGTTCAAATCCGGGTGCCCCCTGGTAACACTTTTGGTTTTTTTTCTTCTGTGTTGTCATTTAGAATCTATCGTTTTTTTTTCTTCTGTGTTGTCATTTACAATCTATCTTAGTACAAAGTCGCCGTGATTTTGCCAAGACATGTTCCTTGGTCAACATTTTTTGATGATCCTGGATCAACATTACCGCCAAAAATACAGACTTAACCCAATCCCTACCCCTAAACCTAACCCTACCCATAATTTATTATAATATCAGTGGGAAATGATAGCTGATTAACAAGGGTGTAGAAGCACCTAATCCTGTTTGTAAGCCTAAAACTGAGATTTCCTGAAAAGTTAAATCACTTCTCATTGGTTGATTGGAATGTTGTTCCAGGATCAAGGATGTTCCAGGAACATGTTGTACTTGATGAAATCATGCTCACCCTTAGTACAACAATGTGAATTCCATGTCTTTGCAACTGTATTTATATTGTATTTTGATACCATTGAAGGTATTTCTGAAGCCTTATACATTTCAGTGCTATTTATTAAATTTAGCATAGGGGAAAGGTTTGTAGACGTTTTTTGACAGATACATACATGAATGGATGTGACTTTATACTCTAATTTTGTTCCCACTTAATATCAGATGGTCTTAACTTCTATGTATTTACAAAATAAATAAATTAATAAGCACAATGTACTTACTGTGTTCATATTGTATTGTAAAACACTTTTGCTGCTGTTGATGTTGGATACAGGTAAGGTTAAGGACAGGTTTGGTGTTATGGGTAGATGGGTGTGTTAAGGTGAATGGGATGGGTCAACAGTAAAATAATACATATAATTACAGAATTATGCAGTTATTTATATTGTTTTTTTTTTTTAAATATAAATACATGTAAAAACATACACAATACGTGCATTGTATTAAATTATTAATTTAGATGTAAATAAGTAAATAAGGCCATCTAATATAAAGTGAGATCAACATTTTTGCTTTGTTGGTTATACACTACCCCTATGTGACTTGTAAAAGTTGGAGAAAGAGGCACTGTTTTCTTTATCCAAGTGTTGTTGTCAATTTGTGAGACTTCTTTAGCAGGTTGTCACAAGGTATGCAGATCTATGAGAGTAAGAGTTGGTCATGAGAATAAAATTAGTCTGTAATGAAGGTTTTAGCACAGCTCTAATCCTGTTTACTTGTTGTGACAGAAGGGCATATCTGTTGCCCATTGATCTTGATCATTATCTGTTTCAAGAGATCATTATCAAGTGGTTTTCATTCTGTTATGGTGTCAGCATAATTAACCATCTATTTGATTACTATTGTGTTTAATGTGCTCTCCTTCACCAGTTAAAGTTAAAATATTTGTATATAAAATATTTTACCAGATTCATGACAAGAATTGAGTTTGACATATATTTTGTAAGGCCATGACAAGCTTCTACTTGGGTACATTGAGTTCAGTGTATAATGATAGGCTGTAAACAATCAAAAGACACAAAGGGTAATTTATTAGGATTTTATTATTATACTTTGAAATAATGCGTTTTGTAATATTTTTTTATAAATCAGCAAGCCAGTTTGTAATACATTCATAGGATATTTTAAGAAAATGTTAAACAAAACAAGGAAAGAGAAAAAGAGAATCACAGCATTTGTGTAAATCAAACTGTCAGTCAAGTCCAGCTCAAAAACATAAAATTTTCTGTTCTCAGAAAATTAAACATTTAGCAATCTTAAATGTAATGTAGTTACAGCATAACTTTAATTTCAAATTTCATATCCTTAGTTTTGTTATAATCCATTTAATACATTTGCCATTTTTTCAGTGATTTATATATCAAGCTAAAACCCTACTACAGTCAGTATAATAACTGATTATCCTGTGTTTCTTGCACAAGATATAAAAATTGAATACAAGTACCATTTAAGGCATGAACTTTTTGGCTTTCATTCTGGGTATGATTTGCATATCCCTGACATCATTGTGCTGCAGAAGCCAGCATAGGTATCTCTCTGTGCCCATACCCCATCCACTTGTAAGAAGAGGGATGACTTGGCGCATATTGATGTACCATTTGTATGAGTCCTCTGGTACAGCATGGTGCTGTAAGGCCTCTCGTACCATTTCAGGTGTAGAATGACGTTCCCCAAGCCCTACTGTCTCCCCTAACCCCAAGAGAAGGTCAGCTGCCTTGGCTTTGCTACCGCCCGAGCCTTCAACATATGCTTGGTAGAAGGGCACGCCAAGATGGTCCATTTCTGTCAGCCAAACAGCACCTCCATACTTTTCAATTAGAACTCTTTCTCCCTTGCGAGTTAGTTTTCTGCCAAACTGTGGCTGTCCCTCCTGAACCCATTCAAGGCAATCAGAGGAAGGCATAATGTGAATGGCTTGATCTAAGGTTACTCTTGGAAGGGGTTTTTCTAACCTCTTCAGTAGTTCTTGGGCATGAGATAGTGTGCCAGCTGTGTTTAAGACAATGCTGGAATGTTGCTTTAGCATTGCCTGAGTCAAATGGGCAACATAGCCTTCAGCTATACTAATGGCAACGTTCATGTCGCCCAGGAGCTCGCATTCCACATGGTAGAACTGGTTGAGATGTGTAGCATCAGGATCTTCCCCTCTGAAACTGGGTGACACGTAGTAAGCCCCAGGAAGACCTTCTTGAAACCTCATAAAGTACTCTAAAACAAACTGCATAGAGTCCGCAAGATATACATCTTGGCCAAGTATGTTGACAAACACAGGCTCAGAATCGGAACCCAGACCCATTGGAGAGGAGATTGTGTCAGTTGTGATAGGTGTCAATGCATAAGCATACTTGCATTTGTTGTTAAAGTACTCTACTGTGCTATGAAACAGGGTGTTTTGGATTTGAAAGAGATCGCGATACCATTTGCTCCTAATGGCTGATGCAGCGTGAGTCTCGGGTTCTTTCCAGGACTGAGGGGGAGTAGTCTTTGTGATCTTGGTGTGGATCTCTGTAAGTTCCTCTTTGTTAGCAGCTGGGCCATCTGCCGATGTTACATATCCTGCATAAGTTGGGCAGAACTGAGAAGCCACGGCTGGGGGTTTAATAGCATTAGGCTGAGGAACTAATGGGATCAGTTTTGCATGGGCATAATCAATTTCAAAGCCTTCAAATATGAGAGCTACACCATGGGCATTCATTCCTTCTTGCAAAAGGTCAGCAACCTTTCGTGTGGCCAAAATTAGGGATGTATAGTTACTCTCGTTCAGATGGAAGATATCACTGGTAAGAGGTTTCCTTGGCACTAGAACTGTAAAGCCTGGTGTATTTGGAAAAGGAGTAAGGAAGGCTACGTGTTCTTTGTCTTCCCAGACACGCCATTGTTGCTCTTCACCACGAATAATGCGGGGGAAAAGGCCACCATCAGAGGAATGCCCATGGAAGTCAAAGCAAGAAGGGGCATTAGGTGTTGGCAGTCGAGAGCGAATCTTTGCCTGCACTTGGTCAAGATGTATATCTTCACATCGTGGACCACTTTTGGAGCTACAGTAGCCAGGGTCATAAGGATTGAACTCCATTTCCTCAGCAAGCTGAGGCTTCCAGTTTGGTTCTAAGCCATGGAGGGGCAAGACTTTGATGTAAGCTGGCTTGTCGAATTCTGGCATGGACACAAGGGCACAGCGATGCACGCCAAGTTTCTCGCAAAGTAGATTGGCAACAGTCCGTGCCCCCTGCATCATTGCTACGTAGTCAGATAACACTAACTGAAAGATGCTTCTAGGTCCATTAATTTTTTTTCGAGTGAGAATAGTGGCTCCTGGGGTCAAAGGATTGGGCTGTAGGTGAGCTACCAATTCATTAGTCTCCCAAATCACATTAGAAAACCCCTTTATAGGTCTCAAAACTTCAGTTCTAGGAATGCCATTGACCATTGAACCAACAAACATGACCCCAGCATTGGTTTCAATAATGGCCTCACCTTGATGGTCCACAGCAATAATTCCTGCACATTTTTCCTCCAGATCATTATGGATAACTTCTTGACAAGCCTGTCTGAGACTGTAACCTTTGAGGTTGTATAAACTGGCAACTTTGTGAGCAACTGATTGGCGTAAAAAAGCATCACCATCACCAGAGCATGTCACGGCAAGTTTCTCATCAGCATATATTCCTGCCCCCACTATAGCAGTGTCACCAACTCTGCCTTTCCATTTGCCAACTAAACCTCCTGTAGATGTGGCTGCTGCTAACTTGCCCCACTTATCCAGTGCAACTGCACCTACGGTTTGAGGATGGTTATTCTTGCCATCACCTGACTTCATAAGCAATTCCTTGTATCTTGTGTCAGTGTCAAAGTATTCTGATTTCAGTGTAGTTTCTTTCTCTCTAAGACTGTCTAGAAACTCTTCTGCACCTTCTCCAATCAGTAATGAGTGCACACTTTTTTCCATAACACATCGGGCTGCTTTTATTGGGTTTTTCACTCTTCGCAGGCAAGCCACAGATCCAGAGTTCTTTTCATGTCCATCAACAATAGTGGCTTCCATTTCATGCTCCCCATCTCTGTTATATACTGATCCCTTGCCAGCATTAAACAAGAAACAGTCCTCCAATGCAGCTACACTTCTTTGTACTGCATCCAGACTACTACCTCCCTGAAAAAGAACTTGTGCTCCAAGAGTAAGAGCTGTTTGAAGGGCAAATTCAATGGTTCCAATCACCTTTTCATTCAACATCATTTCCTCTCCTGCCCCGCCATGAATCACTAAAGTGAAATCTGGCTTCATTGTTTTGCTGTCTCCTTTCTGCTCTACAGCTTCGACTGAATCATCTGCTGAAGATCCATGTACTAGTTTTTCTTCATTTTCTTGCAGCAGACATTCAATGGCTCCCATCTGCCCAGCAATGGCATACCTTAGTGCTAGAAGCATTACTAGTTTTAGATTGAGTTCAAGTCTTTCTTTGAGTTTTCCCAGGATGTTGGCGAAAGTACCCTTCCCATTTAGCACTAGACGTACTTTGTCCTTCCTGCCTAGATATGTTACTGCCAGTTGGTTGGTAGCATACACGTTACCTACAGCACACTCAATTCCCTCCATCAGATCTGATCCAGTCAAGTAAACTGAAGGGCATCCAAAAGGGACAAGAAAGTTTTTGAGTGGGTTATCTTGAGACATAGATTTGCGCAGAGCTGCCAGATGGGGTCCCACACCAAGGCCAAGTTTTGTGGCTTTAATGAGGTTTTTGTGCTCTAAAAAGGCAAGGTGAAAGAGTCGGAAAAGCTCAATTGTGTACCTGGGAACCTTGTCTGGGCCAATGCAGGATGCCAGTGCTGTAACAAGTTGGTGAGACCTCACAGTTGTGGAGTATGTGGGATCACAGCGGCCATGTTTGAAGTGACGCATGTGAGTAGGTGTCACCATGATAAGGCTAGTAGCTGCATCCTCAAGTGTTTGCCTCAAGGATAGCTGCAAACTGAAATTCATCCATGCATCATATAAACCTCTGTGGCCCCTTAAGGTGGTGAAGACATCTGGGTAAGATGAAACTTCAAAAGTCATGACAGACTGGCTGTCTTGTTGAAGGCTAGAAAGAGACAAATTCGGCATTGTTATGCCATCTAGTGGCATTTTCAGAGGTTTAGGATGAAGGGAACCAGTGTTTGAGGGTGGAGCTAAACCATTGGTTTGGGTGTTTATCATTTCTCTGTTTTCTGATTCTGAGAGCTGCCACAGACGTTCAATGACAAGTCCAGCTACCATTCCATCCAGGGCACTATGCTCGAACAACATGCCTGCTTGACCATCTTTAAAAACCACCAAGTTCACCACCTGTTGATGAAGATGGTAAATTGTCATGCCATTGTGCCATTCATATCTAAACAGTACAGACAGTTGATTTTGATTTGGCGTGAATAATAATTACATGTTAAAGAAATCATCACAGTTTGTGGTTCATTCAGAATTGAATCGAGAATGCCTATAAATTCCATTATAGTTTTTGAACATCAATGGAATTTTAGTTTGCAAGCATGTTTTGTAAACTGAATTACAGTTAAAATATTTTGAAATGCAAAGTAATTAATATGATTTAAAGATTTGCAGTTTGATGCTTAATAGGCCTGAATTCTTCAATTCTGAATCTTGCAAAACTATCATGGGAACGTAAGCTTCCTGCTACACAGTACTAATTATAAAGTGGTAATTATGAGTACCCTAATTTGTTTGGATACCTTATCATAGTATCTCAAACATCTGCCATCTTTCTCTCCTAGCCGGACAGCATTGAGCATATTTGCAAGATCAGCCGGTGCTGGGTTGTCTTCTAGGGAAACAGCCAGAATGGCACTCTCCATCATTTCAAGTGAAACCGCTGCTTCTCCCCCTGCATTTAAGATTTCCATTCTCACAGAATGCCAGGCTTGGCGCTGAAGAGAAGACAGACCACAAATGGTGTACGGGTCTTGTTCAGGGGCAGCTGCTGGGTGACTCATTGCATGCACCAGTTGAGCATAGATGTCATTGAGAGGTAAAGGAGAAAGAGAATCTCCTGAACTTGGTTGCCATAAAATTTGAATAGGAAATATACCCCCTCGACAGGTCAATATGGCATGAAGGCTGTCTTGGTATGTCTGGAACATTAAGGCAAAGAAAGTATGTCATTAAGACTTTTGAGTCAGCATTTCTAAAATTGACTTTGCTAGAGAATCTTAAAATTGGAAGTTAGATGTAAAAAAACAACAACAAAAAAAAACAAACAACCAAAGCTTTACCTTTAGCTCATCTTGGCTCTTGCCTGGTAGGCGACTAGCCGCAAAAACCTCTGACTGTTGTGTTCGCTCAGTTGGTAAATCCCCTTCTACCAGCCGTGGTTCACTGTACAGCTTTGCAGCTGCCCAAAGCAGGGCTGTAGCTCGCTCTATCTGTGCGAACTCCCCCTTCAGCTTAGAGGAGGGCAGGACAGAAGGAACAGCAGTGGAATTGGGCAGGGGATCATAGCAGGAGAGCAGATGCTTTTTGAATTCCTCAGTCACCCAGTTCTCACGTCCAGAGACGCTTTTCTTCAGCTGTTCTTGGACTTCCTGGAGTGCATCTTTCTGCTGAAGAAGGGCAGTTTTATAGCGTCGGTACTGGTCAGGATTTAAGGTGAGCTGAAGCACACGGCTAGCCTCCTGGAGCGTAACATCCAGTTCTGGAATAGGATAATCAGGTAGTGCCATCCTGTAGAGGACGAAACATAAAACCTTAGACCACATGATACAGTTTTGTCATGTGATTTAAATTTAAGTTCATGTTTGAATGATTACACATAGTGTGCTTTCTCAGGGTACATGTGTTCACATTACTTTTTTTTGTCATGTGTAATTCAATTATTTAATTCTTGGCTCAATTAAGTGCCTTGTGTTCAGCACAAAAGTCTCAGTGTTACTTGGAAATGTAGTTTGATTCTACAAGCATGTTTAATAGGCATAAAAATACAATCTTACAAAAGATTTTTAACATACACAATAATTTTGACAACTTTAAAACATTACGAAGGTGCACATACTCAAAATTACTTTTTGACCTTGTGGCCATAATGAGTATAGCATGCTGTTTGTATAGCCAGTTGTCATGGGAATATGTCTCATGCTGCATGTCCCTAGTTGTATAATTTGATTTTGCCTGATTTAATCACAGAGTCTCTTTTTGTAATTTTTGTAATGCTGTCTTTATTTTTTCATTTATGCTCCCTGGTGACATGGAAGTTTACTGTAGATGACCTTGGTCATGTGATGTCATTGATTACTACTGAATTCATTCATGTTTAATATAGGAGAAACACCCAAGCAAGTACAATTACAAGTAAATTCATTATTATTAGACAATTTTACCTTTGCCTAACATAATATTCTTATAATAGTAATTGCCAGCAAAATATTGCATTATCCTGCTTAAATCAGTTTAAACCAGATTGACCATGCTGTGCGACCAGCTTAAATCAGCTAAGACCAACAAACCATCTTTCTTGTTTGGTTAAAGATATATTTTCTAGCAAAGAACTTTTACATACAGATTTAACATTTTAATGCATGAATTACATTTTACAAGTTGTACATTGCAAGTAAATTACAAGGAGGATGTAATGCAAATGTAAAATCAGCTATATTTAGGAAATATTAAAAGAAATAAACAAGTAAATTCATAATCAGCTGACCATAAGAAGTCAAATCAATTGGCTTACTATTCATTAATTGATTTAACACACAATTGGCTATATCTATTTAGATTTTTTTAATGTTTAGAATTAATTATATATATATATATATATATATATATATATATATATATATATATATATATATATATATATATATATATATATATATATATATATATATATATATATATTTTTTTTTTTTTTTTTTTTTTTTTTTTTTTTTACTTACTACAAACCAAATGCACATAGCTATTGGGTTAGAATTGAGTTTGTACTAATACTTTACACTTTTTGTGATTTCTTATATTTTCTTATTTTCAGTGTAAAGTTATTTAAGGCTTGTCAACAAACTTGCATAATTTAATGCCATAGCAGAAACATTAAGTAAAAAGCAATATAAAAACTCACCTAAAGACTCCAAAAGTATATGTCGACTTGTCAATGCAATGAGTGCTAGAGTGCAACAAGGTTTTGTTGCAGTGAACAAGCAAGAAGAGGGCTGTAATCTGAACCTAGTGATTCCAATTAAGGAATTTAATTTCCTATCTCCCAATAGAAGTGGACCGTAAAACAGGACAGATTGTCACACTGACATTCCTTTTCTTTATTTGCAGTAAAATACACCAGTTTCATTTATAGTTTCTATAACCGTACACCATGTTTGATGCAACAGTTTTCTTCTAAACATTAACGCCTGCAGAAGCTTCTTATTATAGAGTCAAGTCTATATAAATTAAGCTTAGATTGTCTGTGTGAAAGCTGCAGTTTATCCTTTTTAGTGTGCACTAATAACATGTTTAATAACGTGTGTTTAATAATGACTTGTTCTCTCATTCAGAAAACGAAACAGCGAGATTATAACCTAATATAATCTGGACATTTGGGTAATTTGTGCCCGCTGTAATCGTGTTTCCTGAATTCTCACTAAAAGACATCGGATGGTGGAAGAAGGATGAAGTGTTCATTATCAGACATGGAAACAAAAAAATGTCATGTGATGTACTGTGTGGTGCTGATTTTTGTCATGTGTGAGTGTCTGTTAGCTGGACAAAGAACGTACTGAGCAAGTCAGTCTGTGCCTGTCACGCGAGGAAGAAGCTTTTTGTTATCAGACATTCAGATTATGAACCATGTTTAACTGTGATTTATTTAGGCTGACCACATGTCCTCATCACGCATCTATCTGTGTGTGCTTATCAAGTTATGTTTGTTTATATCAGTAATTGCTTTTTTCATACAAGAGGTTTATATTTTATTTCAAAGTAAATAAAGTGCATTTTGAAAGTATTCTAAAACAAACAAACAAACAAACAAACAAACAAAAAAACTCAATAAAGCTAACTAGATAGTTAGCTTTCAGGTTTTAGTCTCAGCATTAGTAACAAACTACTTCCAAAACACAAAAAAACCCTTTTCAATGACTCCGGAAGTAAAGCACTAGTCTAGTCTTACATCTTCTTCCGGAGCGACACTGGTCGACCCGCACTGAAGACTGATCCCCTCCACCCTTGACAAGACAAACATCAATTTCAAACGTGAGTTTAAGTTTTTTGTTTGTTTTTTATCAGCTCCGAATATGAGTTTATGCAGTATACGAGACCTCAGAGGTCACGGTTATTGGTATATTTACACATTTAAAGAAGGTCATTGGAGATGAGGCTAGCTAACGGTAGCATGCAAATAACTCCAGCTCTGTTTATGAACGTCTCATTTTCATACTTCACATTCGCTTGAACTGATTCGTAGTGATTCATGTGCCAACGTATTTACCTGATTATACTAAAATATTAGGTGTGGTACATGCTGTAAATCTGTCGCAGTGGTTTATAAAGTCAGTCGTTCACTCTCCTCTTTTGTTTCTTCAGTTATCATCAAATAATGAAGAGAAATTCCCATTGTTAATAATGTGAATACCAGTGCGGTGTAATTACAGGGTCATGAATGAGTGTGGTCACGGAGTCGCACGTGCCTCCAGTCATTCATTGGGCTGGTTTATGTGTGTTTGTTTTGAAAGGCGTTGTTTGGTGTCCTTTTATCTTTCACCGTTAATCCTATGATTATTCAGGTAGGGTAAGGATAGTCAGATCAAGCCTATGTATGGCTTGATGCTATGAAGTAGGGCTATTATCGTGATATAATTCTCCTCTATGAAACGATAACGAGTACATTTTCTATATAATATTTATGCACCGCAAGCGGAATGAAACCGCACCATATAGTTACATTTTAAACATAGTATTGAGGTGCTATTTTTGTGGTTTTTACTGTGGTCATCATGGTGTAAATGTATTCTACTATGTCAGACCAATGGGTAATTTTAATAAAACTCAAACAGTCAGAATAATTACATTTCATTGTATAAAACTGAGGTTGTCACAGTTTTTGATAATGAACATAACTTTACATCTGCATCCTGCAACTTCTACTGTCAACTCAAGCTACTGTCAAATGTGCGTTTCTAAGTTACTTACATATTACACGATTGTAAAAAAAAAAAAAAAAAATGCATGATCAAACATTTAGGTGACATTAATATCTTATTGAAAAAAATGGCCCTCTCCACCACTCAAATAAAAAAAAATAAACTAATAAATCCTTTCACAAGTCACCTAAGAGAGGACTGCTTTTTCAGAAGTAGGCCCTGAATACAAGCCTAAAAATCTTGATTGGATCATCACTATAAATAATTCTACATGATAAAAAGAAGGCTTTAAAAAGATCGCCATTGGTGATCAGATCAGTAGATACTGCTTTTTGTGATCAGCCTCAAAAATCCTGATGGGAGCACCCCTATATATACACCCCTATACCCCTATATATACCCCTAATATATATATATATATATATATATATATCTCACTTATTAGAACATGCAGAAACTAAGAAATAAATTTTTCTGTTATTTATTTTGTTTAGGAAAAATTACTGGAAAAGTGTAAAGAATTCATAAACGTGCTGTGTTTGCCATGTTCTGATCATAAAGAATAGTCTAAAACCACACGTAGCTATCAGGTTTCTACAACTTTCGCTGGGCAAGAGCAAGAATGTGCATAAAGATTTCAAATTCATGGCTCCAAACAAACAAAATGAGTAAGAAGTCATTGGCTACGTTTACATGCACACTTTTTGGTTCAATCGGACTGAATTCATTACGATTGATGAATCTGATTGTAGTGTTTACATGAACACTAAATAAAGTGATCGGGTTGATGTGCGGGTTTATATGTCACAAGCGACAAATCGGAATAGACTGTTTTTAGACATGCGCACACTGCTCAAATAGTGAAAGTGACATAGATAATATTGAGTTTCTCACTGTTGGCACATAATAACCAATCTCCTACATGGTTTCTTTATTTGTTTTTAACAGCAGAATTATTATATACACCTTTATGGATAAATAAACATAAACAGCTGTGCTGTGCTGCTCATATTTATCATGCAAAAAAAAAAAGAAAGAAAAAAAAGCCCCTGCCTGTGCCCAAAAGGGGTTGCCTGTGGATGAGTCTCCAAAACAAGGCTGTCCTGCTCCTCTTCACAGCTGCCAAGTGAAATGAGTTTTATAATGACAGGACATGCATTTATACAACACTTTATTCAAAAGGAAGAGCCACTCGTTCCGTGTGTCATACGTCATTACGTTATTTCTGCGTCATTGCACATGCGCAGTCCTTTCAGTTTCATGGTTCAATCTGATCGAGTGTTTACATGCACGCTCAATCGTATTAGAAGAGGAATAAACCACCCCCTTCAGTCCGATCTAAATTTCACTCAGATCGAGCTCAATCGGATTGATTAATAATGTGTATATGAACGTTTTTCAATCCAATTGTTCCGTCAATCCGATTACTAAAAAAAAAAAAAAAAACACAGAATAAACGTGTTTTATTTATTTTACCATTATTATTATTTATTTACATTTTTAACATTTCATTCATACTGTCATGTGTATGTCTCATCTTTTCTTGACTTTATCAGCATTTTAGTTCACTTAAAGTGGGAACTAAATGTCTTTTCCAACTTGAAATATAGAGTCACAAAGAATAGTTCATTATCTGTACCAATATCAGGGACCAGAAGCATCACATGGCTGCTGAGTGTAGTTTGGGCTCCTCCTCAATGCATCCTGTAAATGTTGTCATACACTCTTAAAGGAGTCATGACCCACAATTTTCACTTTTCCACGAGAATCAATGTATGTTATGATTGCCTAACGATTATACACTGGCTGGGAAGCCGATATTTAAAAGTGAAGCGTTTGTTTACCTCAGGGTTTGTAAAATAGCCCACGTGCACGCGCACTCAAATATGAGATTTTGATTTCTTCCCCGTCTTGACGTCAAGACGGGGCAGGATATACCATATATGGACACCGCAGCAGGAAGCTCGCCCTTCCCCTCTCCCCCTCATATTCAGTCGAGAAAGACGCTGGAACTAGTGCACACGTGAGTTGCTCTGTGGTTGACTGCCAGAATCAACATGTAAATGTGTTTTCTCTACCAAGAACGGACCTAGCTATCAGAGACCAGTGGATTAAATTCATTTTTAATGACGCGGTTCCTTCAACCCCTCCACTGGTTTATCGTTACGTGTTTGTGCTAAACATTGTACGCCGAAATCCTTCACAAATTTGGGGCAATATCAGGCGAAGTTGGCATCGAAGCTCGGGAAAAGCGCCATTCCAACAAAATTGCCTGCAATTGAAACGGTAAGACTGTGTTTTTATTGCTCTACTGTGTGTAACAAACAGCATCTAACTGCTAATGCGGCTATTGTATGCTATTGCGTCTGTCACTAGACAAATAAACAAAAGACTGGAGGTGAAGTAATTATTTATGTTCCCTGTAAACGGACTGCAAAAACGGACTTTTGACTGCATTATAATGATTTCTTAATTCAGAATATGATCAAGATTGCGTAGGTTGATGTGTTCGGGGAATTTGCCAGTTAATAGTAACATTTAAAGCCCCTTAAATGAACGAAATGACTCGAAAAAAGATTTGTTCATTTTGATGAACGAGCTTGAACAAGAGAGTCTGGCGTTGCCAGATTGGGTGTTTTTTCCGCTACATATTAAGGCCGGTTTACGGTGGGTTTTCGCCTGGAAGGCTTTATAGAAATCTGGCATCCTACTGAACGAAGTTAAACTGAGAGAGCGTGGCGTTCACAGACACCAGAATGAACGACTTCACAGTAACGTTCATCAGGCAGAAATGCGGTACGTTCAGTTCAGTCCAAAACATGAACGAGTTCATGAATTATCGTTCAATGAACGCGTCCAGGCACAACTCTGGCGGGAGTATTAGCTTCGAGGTATGGGGAATGGCTGCTAACGTACTTTGCAAAAAACAAATGACTGAGATCATCATGAATTCGGTTATTGTTTATTTATTGGCTAACGCTTACATGAGGCGCCGTCTAGTTTGTGTGTGTGTGTGCTCACGTCTTATATTTGTGTGTGTGTGCTGTGCTCACGTCTCATATAACTTTATGTGCATAGATAGTTCATATACATGTATGTGTGACTAGTACTTAGTATATATACAAGCGTGTTTCATATGTGTGCGTGAATGAAGTTTGATTTAAGCCCTAAACGGCGCCTCATACTTATACACTGGCCGGGAAGCCGGTCGCATTCATTCACAACTTGCGCCATGATGTCAGTTTGTAATAATATGCTAAAGCGTTACCTGCGGTGTAAACCCCCCTCCTTCCTGCAACCAATCAATGTGCCCCTCATTTGCATTATTATAATGACCGTACACGACAGCCAAAATATCGCATCAGATCTCGCGAGACAATAATGCCTACAGAGATAAGGGTCTGAGGAGCTCTGTGTTTATTTTTTTTCCACTTTTCTTTTTTAGAAGGGCCTGAAAGACTATAATACAGCAGTAGGTATCCAAGGTAATACGAGGGTATGACTCCTTTTTAAAGGTGCTTGATGATGCCATTGAAGAACCTTTTTTATCTAAATGGTTTCAAAAAGAACCTTTAACATCTGAAGAAACTTTACGTTTCACAAAAGGTTCTTTGTGGCAAAAGAAGGTTTTCGGATTATAAAAAGTTGAGAAAGAGGTGGTTCTGTAAAGAGCCTTTACAAATGCTATTGTGTCAGCAAAACTGTTCTTTATGTATTAAGTGAAAGTAAACAGATGAGAAAGAAATCGGATGTGTATCATTTTTACTTGATGCATTGTCTCTTAAAGTGACCTCGCCTAATTTACTAGATCTTTAATGTTAATCCAAGACAATGAAAGAAAGAAAATCACTTTTTGCTCTTGACTGAATTACCTTGTAGTTTTAACAAGAATTAATCCAGAGTCAAACCCAAAATTATTCAGGCACCGGATATAATTGTTTATATTGTTTAACTAGGTGCAGGACACTATAGTTCATTTTTATAAATGAGTATAGCGAAATAAAATGAACTGTGACATTACACCCAAAGATTCTTCATACTGTAGACTACTAGTAAAATTTGTAAGAAATTTAAATTTGGGACCAAAAAATTATTCAGACACTTTGAACTGACTATATGTTTTGCTTAAGTGTTTTTTCTTTTGGATGATTTTAATTAATTACATATATTTCCATCAAAGTTATCTGACATTATCAAGATGAATTTGTTCTTATACAGTTGAACTCTTGTCAAAAGAGTTCTTGTTGTATTTTATTACCATTTTCTAAACTATAGCAAATAAACTGTGATAATGTGATACATGTTGAAAGTGTCTAAATATTTTGTTTTGACTCTATATTTTATTCTACAGTGTAGTAGACTATGCAGTGCTATTTTACATTTTATTATTTGTTTTCTGTACCTGGACACCTACAAACTTGTGTAAATTGCACAAATAAATAAATAGAACTAACATACAAATTAAACAATTTCAAACCCCAGCTACGGCCCTGGGCCAGAGCCATTCCGACTCTACAAAACACATCTGGCTGACAGACAGCTTTTTCCTGTACTGTCGACTGATATGAAAAATTGTTAGTGATTTTTTTTTTTTTTTTGGCCATCTGGGCCAGCAGCCATGCCATGAAGAACTCACCTGCTCACAGTTAGAAGTCCTTCAGGAATTATGTAGAAGACTCTCTTGTGGTTGATTTTCTTTTTTGAGGATCAGTTTGTGTTTATAAGTAAAGTCTTACAATATCTTATTTTGTTGGTTACCATACAAGGCAGTTCATGCAAAAATAAAACTTAAAGTCCGCTAAACTAAGAGTTGTATAATTAAACTCTAAAAGCAAAGAGATGCTGTAAGGTGTCACTCGATAGGGTATCGGGTGTCCTGCAAGCAGAATCTGAAGAGTGCTCCTCAGACCTTTTATACAACATTTTGGGGAACTTGCATATCACTGTACGTGACTAATTAGGTCGGGTGTCATTCCTGTCACTTGCATCTTCATAAAACTCTTCCTCTTCCTCTTCTTCAGTGCAGTTTTCATTTGCCTCATCACTGCTGGATGTTGCAACATAATCTTCTCACCACTGCGTACCCTTTTGTGGTTCACTACAGAGCATTAAACTCAGAAACCCAACTACCAGAATTGTTGCTTATTCATCCTATGTTAAAAGGGATGTCTAGTGCTGTTTCATGCACTCTGACTTATTTACACTGCTAAGGAGTAGGATTTTCATGCTAAACATGACCACGGTCTCAAAAAATGAGTTTGACGTATGACGGTGTATTACTGTGGAAAAGACACTGCTTCACTGTTTTGGATTTTTTTTTTTTTCTGAGAATGTCCATGTTTGTCGTCATAGAGGGCGGAATTCCTTGTATGGGCACTTCTTCAGGAAGAGCGCGCGCACACATCAACCAGAAATGTGTTTCCCAAAAGGGAAATCTTTAACTGACTATGTTTGACAGTTCCAATGAATTATATTTTTGTACCGAATAAATTGGCGACCATAGATGCTTTCGGGAAACACACCCCAGATTAAGAACATTATTCATACCTTCATTCGGGTAACAGAAGTTGTCAGGGTCAATACAGTTTTAGTTCCTGTTTTGTTTACGTAATTATATCAGATTACAAAAGATCGCTAAGGAAAAGCTTTGCATGCTTGTGACACTTTAGCTCCGTGCAGGGCATGCCTCCAGGAGCTTGACTGTTTTTGAAGAGAAGCGGTAAAGCTTTTTTTTTTTTTTACAAATCTGCACAGTGGCGTAGCCACGGGTGTGCCAGGGTGTGCCGGTGCCACCCACAGTGGCAGCTGGCACACCTAAAAATAGATGCAGAATTCTTTTTTACAGTCTCAGTAAAACATTTTTTTACTAAACTTGGGCTATTGTTGTTTACTTTGAAAATATGCATTTTTAAATCAACCCTTTCAGGCATAAGTTACAAATATTTTAACTGACCCTTTGTTTCCATGGCGACGCGTCATGATTGTCACGTGACACACTGCAGCCACAATAACAAACAGATGTATCGCTATTCGTTTTATTTCGTTTTTCATTTTTTATTAAAATATATTCACAAACTTGCTTACCATGTCAACTATCTGATATTCCGATTCTTCGTTTAAAAACCTTTATAAATTATCTTGATCTATAACGAGATGAGCGCTGCAGTTCAGAGTCCTGTCAGCCGGATTTAACGTACAGCACTTGAATTCCCCAGTTTCTCCCGAAATACATGAAAGTAAGTGGCTGTTGAACTGGGAGAAGAATACAGTAAACTTTATTGTTCTGCTATATGTGTCTGATATATGAATAAAACACGTCGGCAAATTACATTTGAATAGATAGATAGTTTTTGATGCTTCCATAGACATCAATGTGTATTTTACAAACTATCAATGTATTGTTTTACTAGTGATTATGTATATTTAAATGTATGAAACCTAAAATAAACATTATGTGGTTGAAACCACTGCATATTAGTTGTGATATATGACAAGCACAGAGCCAGCCGACGCGCGAAAGCTGTTTGAATCTGGCAGTTCTGTGATGCCACTGAACATTCTAAATCATACTCTCAGGGGCACAGAAATAAGAATCCAATATATGGTGCAATAATGCTAAAAATGTTAAAATGTAATTTACATTTTTTATTATTTTTGTTAAAAATATATCTGCCGACATTCGGACTGCCAACCAATCAGCAAACAGCAGCTGACTGTGACCCCAGCAGCTCCCCAGAGATCTTTGCCGCATATAAACCTTACTGTCTATGATATAAACAGAGAATTTTTGATTGCACATTGCTAGCTAGCAATATGTCGCAGAGCTCCCTTCTTAATTTTTTTAGCAAAAAACCTCGGCTTGATGGACAGCCGGACACAAGGCCTAACGTTACATCTGATGAGGATGTTTCTCCCATCCCGGGCCCAACATCAACAGATGTGACTCCTCCTGCACTCCTGGCTACGAAAAAAAAACTCCTCCTTCAAAATTGGTCCAAAATTGTCCAACATTTGCTCAAATGATCTTCAGGCCGAGCCGCATAAAAGTACTGTCCCCGATTTCTGATGTTTTGTTCTTCAGGCTCTGCACTGCTCTTTGTGCTTAAACGCTTGCTGTGCTGCTGTACTGGATGTGCTGGCTGTTCTTGCTGTGCGTCATACTTGGTCTGCTAGCTGTGCCTCGCAGGGCTTGGCCTTGTATTGCTGCTTGCAGATATATTTTTTATATAGTTTTATGGTTATGTGGGGCATGGTTATGGTTATGGTTAATAATTTTGCACAGTAATCTGACAATAAATGTGGCACACCCAGATTTTCATATGCACACCCAGAGTCTCTTTTCTGGCTACACTACTGCTGCTAAAACTAAAAATTCTTTGGAGGTAAGAAGGATGCAGTAATACTCTGTAGGGATAAACATTACACCTACATCTTGTTGCAGTGTCACAAGGTGGCACTGTTGCGCAATTTTAATTTACAATGCATATAATAATACATAATACTAGTATGTAATTAAATTTTAATAGTAGCCTATGTAATTGAAGTGAATTTCGATAAATTAAAATACTGTTAAAAGTCACACACTATTTGTTATTTGTCACATGTAGTAGACAATTTTGTGGCGTGTGTAATAGGATGATTTTCCATCCAGCTACCAACACAAGTATATTTGAAACCTGTGGGAAGCACAGTTTGCTTTAAAATACAGGAAGTATTGCAAGTACTTTTCAAAGAATTCAAGCATTTTTATGCTAAAGCATATATGGCATTAACTTAAAATCAAGCAAATAGCATTGAAACGGGTAAATTATTATTATTCCTTTATTTAATCAGGGGAAATCATATTGAGACTATAGTCTCTATTTCAAATTGTCCCTGGCCAAGAAGACAGCACTTAAAATTTTTAATAAATTTTGATTTTACAGTAAGTGAAGTGTAGTAAAAAGAATGCTATTTTTAGACCCAAGATTGTATCTATTGTTTTCTACAAAAGAGAAAACTGATAAATAAGAAGGCAACAGTCTTATCAATGTCTTATAAGTAAAAATAAGCCAGTTATGCTGTCTACGAATTGAGAGTGGAGGCCAATCTGATAAACTGTAAAAACTACAATGTAGGAGTGGGCCTCTTACCAGTTTTAAGGTGTACCGTGATTTGAAAATGTCACTGTTTCGAAACCACAGTTGACTACATTTAAAATTATTTTTGTACACTATATCAAAATTATATAATTAAAGGAGAGAGTTCAGACAAAGTCCAACACATCAAGTTAAGTTTCAGTCACAAAAAGGAATTCTAAGTTATTTGATGAACAATAATTATTTAAAATGAAAGTTTTATTCACCATGGACCTTGCATTTATTAACGCCATCTTAACAGAGATGGTGTTATCAACTTGTGGAAAATTCATTAACTTATCTCGTTTGAGCGATCAAAGATTGCTTACATTATCTCCTCTGTTCTGATGATGTGACGGTGGCCAGGCAGATAGGCTGGAAGCATCCCTTTAGGCTCAACGGGGACCAACCATGAGTGCCTTTAGTCCCCAAAGATTGAAGAGTCCATATGTGTCACCCAAACTATTTCTTTGAGAGGCCCAAAATTGTATATATTTAATCAGAAGTCCTCGTTTCCCATGTTTTTTTTTATGACATTTCTTCCTTTGCTGGGAATACTTTCACCAAAGCAGCTCCATAGGAACCGAATACTTATAAGAGGTTAACGATCGTAGCACACCATGGCTTTACTACTTGGCAGTGGGCCGCCAAAAGCACCAGAGATGAACAGGTACATGATGGACATAAACAGGAAAATAAATTCCAAAGCCTGACAGCATGCTGGAAAACACACTGGTGCCATCTTGAATCAATGATTTTGATGATCAATTGTACTATAATACAATTTGCGACTTCATGTACATGAATTTTGTTCACTATAATCAATTGGGTAGACGCCATATCCCTACTAGGGAAAGAATCCCTGTTACCAGTATTACCATTAAAGGGATACTCCACCCTAAAATGAAAATTTTGTCATTAATCACTTACCCCAATGTTATACCGAAACCCGTAAAAGCTGGTTCAGTGTTTTAACCGTAACGTTATGAAGCGATGAGAATACTTTTTGTACGTGAATAAAACAAAAATAACAAATTTATTCAACAATTCCTTTGTCAACAGTCTCTGTTTCTCTGTATGTTGCGCATGCTCTTCTATGTCAGCCACACCACAAGGATGCCCTGTTTCTATGTGTATTTATGCATTTTTTTTTAAAGAAAACAGTGCATCCTTGTGGCGCGGCTGACACAGAAGAGCATAACATCATAAGGTGATATGGAAAGACACAGAGGAGACTGTTGACAAAGGAATTGTTGAATAAAGTTATTTTTGTTTTATTCGCATACAAAAAGTATTATCATCTGTAACGCTTTGACTCGGATAACTCAGTATAAGTCCATTAAAATGAAGAGATATGAAGCGAGGAGTTGGTGTCTCACACATTTAATGGTTGGTACACTGCAACCCGCTCTTCTCATACATGAGATATCAACTCTTCCTTGGCGTTACAAATAAACAAAGACAGAAGAATAACAAGCGGCAGAGCTTATTATCTGTCGTGGTTCTCGTTACACAATCACGTAGTCCTTCTACGTCATCACCAAACAGCGCCTTAAAGTCAAGCAATCAGTCTCTTAAAGGGCACACCGCAATATAACTTGATGCATGCAAAACATACAGTTTTGGCCGTTACAGATTCCCCACCGGAAAGAAAAAGGCTGTCCTCAGCCATACACAACATAAGGACAACATTTGAATTCAGCTCCATACATGGAAACTTGGAAATCCATCAACACAAATGTTTTACATACACATGGAAATAACTGGCATACATGTCAGTACAAGCTTCACATTACACAGTATGCTTTTAAAAGACATATCACAGAAAAAAAAACTAAAGCTTGTGTAACCAACCCATGTGTAAAACAATTTTCTTCTCTTTTTCCTCAACACAACACATGAAAACATAAGAACTAGAACAATGCTTTCTAGATTCCCATTGCCACGCAAGGAAAGTAAATCATATTAGTAACTTTTAACACATGAGAAATCCAAACCACCAGACACATTACTACTTCAGATCCAATCTGTCAGTATGATACTCGTTAGTCCATTTATTGTCTGACCACCCGGATGTGATTCTAGGTGCCAGTCTAGGTCTGAGATTGTAGTGATGACCTTCAAGATCAGCGTCAAAGTCAGGAAGATGTGCATGTGGTGAAGATGTATTAAGATCAGTGTCAGCATTAGGAGTACAACTATTCATGTTAAGCTTGGTCACGTCATGGGAATTGTCAATGGAATCATCACAATTAATACCGGCCTCACTAGGCAGAGAAAAGCATGCATCTTGAGGTTGGTCCTCACCCCTCTGTCTCACCAGCAACCTGTCCTCCAACCCCTCATAGGGTGTTTCAGACTCATCCTGAGGACCACTTGGTGTATGGCTGCTATATGCGTTCCAAGTGTGGAAAGGCTGCATATTGACCACATGGTAGACACCCGCATCCTGTCCTGTGTCCAGCTTTGCAAGTCTGTAATTCACATCAGACAAAACTTGAGTGACACGGTATGGACCAGAGTACAAGGGTGCCAATTTTGCTGTAAAATTAGCCAGTGCATCTGATTTGGGGTGGGTTTTCACTCTGACAAGGTCACCAATAGCATAAAAAACAGAGTGACGTCTTTTGTCATAGTGTTGCTTCCTTTTGTTGTGACTGGTTTCCAGGGCTGCCCTAGCATGGTCATGTGCCGCTTGCAATGTCATTCTCAAGCTCTCGGGATAAGTAATTTCAGGTTCCTCTATTCCATCCCAGACAGGCTGAGTCACCAGGTCTAATGAAGTGTTCAACTCTCTCCCATACAACATCATGGATGGGGTTTGACCTGTACTTTCATGTGGTGCTGTTCGTAGTGCAAAGCAAATTTGTGGAATGTATCGGTCCCAAGTTGTATGTTTATCATCCACGTATGCTCGAATTGCTGTCTTGAGAGTCCGGTTCACCCTCTCGGTGGCATTTGTCTGTGGGTGATATGCCGTTGTGAGGCGATGTTCTGTTCCCAGAAGAGTGAGCACCCGTTCAAAAAGGTCGCTCACGAAAGGAGAACCTCTGTCTGAAATTAGGTATGTCGGGGCCCCGTGACGGGAAAACACTTCACTTAGCAGCTTATTTGCTGCCACTTGAGCAGTAGCTTCTCTCACTGCCACAATCTCGACCCACTTTGAAAAATAATCGACAAAAACCAAAATGTAAGAATTCCCACTGGCAGTACGTGGCAAAGGACCAACGAAATCCACCCCAACATACTCCCAAGGGTTTTGGGGCCGAATTGGGACCATCAGACCGGCAGGTTTTCTCTGACTTGGTTTTGTTAGTTGGCAAACCGTGCAAGAGGTTACATATTTCTTCACCTCAGATGCCATTTTAGGCCAGAAAAACCTGAGTTTCAGTCGGGCCAAGGTTTTTGTTATCCCTAGGTGACCCGCAGTTGGGTGATCATGGTAGTATCTCAGCAAAGTACTTCTAAGAGACGCAGGAGCATACAGCCTTAAAGATTTCAAGGGGTGGATGCCGCAAGCAAGTTTGGGATCATGGAAGTACAACAGGCCGTCCTGAATGGAATACTGAGAGCAATCATCCATCTCACTCTCCCGTTGAAATTCAGACTCTAGTTTACGGAGGAGATCACATGTGATTGGATCATCAAGCTGCAATTGTCTAACATGAGAGCGATCCGTGAGAGTCACTGAAGGCAGTGTACGGAGGTCAAGACCACCAATCACAGCGTAGTCAGGAAGGAGGTCCATTGGTGGCACATCATCTACCAGAGGATTTCTTGATTGTGCATCAGGGACTTTGTTTCGAGATCCAGGCTTGTGGACAACATCAAAATCAAAGTCCTGAAGGCGGAGAGACCAACGAGCGAGGCGGCCAGTGGGGTTGGGACAGGACATCAACCACTTGAGACCACTGTGGTCAGTGAAGACTGTGACGCGGAGACCCTCAATGTAAGGCCTAAAGTGCTCAAGGGCCCAAATGACGGCCAGACACTCTTTCTCGGGCGTGGAATAAGGTTTCTCCGATTTATGCAGGGCACGACTACCATACGCCACAGCAACTTCTCTGCCATGCAGATCTCTCTGCATCAGCGCAGCTCCTAATCCCGCGTCGCAGGCATCGGCATGAACAAAGAAAGGTAGAGAGAAGTCTGGGAAACTTAGCACAGGTGCCGAGGTTAATTTTCGTTTCAGAAGGTCTATGGCGTCTTGGCATGCACTGTCCCATACAAAAGGAGCATCAGTTTTAGTGAGCGCGAAAAGTGGTTCAAGCGTGGCGGGCGTAGTCCTGTATGAACCGTCTGTAATAGCCTGATAGGCCCAAAAACTGCCTCACTTGCTTCACATTGACAGGGGTTTTAAAGTCCATAACTGCCTTCACTTTGTTCTGGTCCGGCAGGACGCCACTTGGACAGACACGGTACCCCAAGAAAGTGAGCTCTCTGCGACAAAACTGGCATTTGACCAGCTTAATGGTCAACCCAGCAGACTTAAGCCGTGAAAGGACTTCCCTGAGGTCATCGAGATGTTGCTTGAAAGTGGGTGAAGCCACCACGATGTCGTCCAAGTAGACTGCACAGCACCTATAAATAAGACCAGCCAAGACACTGTTCATCAGTCTTTGAAAGGTCGCTGGTGCATTGCAAAGACCAAAAGGAAGCACACGGAACTGAATTAGCCCACAATGTGACACAAAAGCAGTCTTAGATCTTGAGTCTTCTGCCATGGAGACCTGCCAGTACCCCCGAGCAAGGTCGATCATGCTTAAAAATTTTCCTCTAGAAAGGAAGTTTAGGGACTCATCGACTCTTGGTAATGGATAAGAGTCCTTCACCGTAAGCTGGTTTAACCCACGATAGTCCACACAAAATCGTGGTTCACCACAAGGCTTCTGAACAATCACAACTGGGGCTGCCCAAGGTCCTGTTGCCGGTTCAATGATGCCGTCGTTCAACATTTTTCCTATTTGATCCTCAATCAACCGCTTTTTAGCTGGGGAGGTTCGATAAGGGGGAAGGTGGACTGGCTTGGCATTCCCCGTGTCAATGGAGTGCTCTGTTAGTGATGTGCGACCCAGACGACCATCAAAGAGATCTGAAAAACTTTCAAGTACCCCTGACAGTTGTTCCTTCTCAGCATTACTCAGACATGCTTCCTCAACCTTTCCTTGAAGAGTGGAAGGTGGGACTTCCATAAATAACAAACTGCTTTCCGACTCCATTACTTCTCCACCTTCCATCTCCTCTATTAATAAAGGATCGTTGCCTATGACAACAGTTCTGGATGGGATGTGAATGGTGATGGAGGCACGCAACATGAAATCCATCCCTAAAACCAACGTTGAGGGTAAGCGTGGGACCATGGCAAACCGGTGATAAAAACGCTGTCCCATGAATCCAAAAGCCAACCATGTCAGACCTAAGGGTTGGCATGCCCCACCATCTGCTAGTTGGATTGGGGGAGCAGACCATGGTTTAATGTTAACCTTCAGTTTGGCATGATTTTGAACAATGTCTGCTTGTACCGCAGAAAGCGATGCACCGGTGTCTAGTGTAGCATCTAACACCTGGCCATGCAGGTTAATCTAGACTCTAAATGGAGTGTTCCAAAAGGAAGATGATGTTGGATCTTCCACATGGCAAAGGACAGGATGTCAGGAAATTACAACCCGAATTCCGGAAAAGTTGGGACGTTTTTTAAATTTTAATAAAATGAAAACTAAAGGAATTTCAAATCACATGAGCCAATATTTTTTTCACAATAGAACATAGATAATGTAGCAAATGTTTAAACTGAGAAATTTTACACTTTTATCCACTTAATTAGCTCATTTAAAATTTAATGCCTGCTACAGGTCTCAAAAAAGTTGGCACGGGGGCAACAAATGGCTAAAAAAGCAAGCAGTTTTGAAAAGATTCAGCTGGGAGAACATCTAGTGATTTAATTAAGTTAATTGATATCAGGTCTGTAACATGATTAGCTATAAAAGCTTTGTCTTAGAGAAGCAAAGTCTCTCAGAAGTAAAGATGGACAGAGGCTCTCCAATCTGTGAAAGACTGCATAAAAAAAATGTGGAAAACTTTAAAAACAATGTTCCTCAACGTCAAATTGCAAAGGCTTTGCAAATCTCATCATCTACAGTGCATAACATCATCAAAAGATTCAGAGAAACTGGAGAAACCTCTGTGCGTAAGGGACAAGGCCGGAGACCTTTATTGGATGCCCGTGGTCTTCGGGCTCTCAGACGACACTGCATCACTCATCGGCATGATTGTGTCAATGACATTACTAAATGGGCCCAGGAATACTTTCAGAAACCACTGTCGGTAAACACAATCCGCCGTGCCATCAGCAGATGCCAACTAAAGCTCTATCATGCAAAAAGGAAGCCATATGTGAACATGGTCCAGAAGCGCCGTCGTGTCCTGTGGGCCAAGGCTCATTTAAAATGGACTATCTCAAAGTGGAATAGTGTTTTATGGTCAGACGAGTCCAAATTTGACATTCTTGTTGGAAATCACGGACGCCGTGTCCTCCGGGCTAAAGAGGAGGGAGACCTTCCAGCATGTTATCAGCGTTCAGTTCAAAAGCCAGCATCTCTGATGGTATGGGGGTGCATAAGTGCATACGGTATGGGCAGCTTGCATGTTTTGGAAGTCTCTGTGAATGCTGAAAGGTATATAAAGGTTTTAGAGCAACATATGCTTCCCTCCAAACAACGTCAATTTCAGGGAAGGCCTTGTTTATTTCAGCAGGACAATGCAAAACCACATACTGCAGCTATAACAACAGCATGGCTTCGTCGTAGAAGAGTCCGGGTGCTAACCTGGCCTGCCTGCAGTCCAGATCTTTCACCTATAGAGAACATTTGGCGCATCATTAAACGAAAAATATGTCAAAGACGACCACAAACTCTTCAGCAGCTGGAAATCTATATAAGGCAAGAATGGGACCAAATTCCAACAGCAAAACTCCAGCAACTCATAGCCTCAATGCCCAGACGTCTTCAAACTGTTTTGAAAAGAAAAGGAGAATTATACACCATGGTAAACATGCCCCGTGCCAACTATTTTGAGACCTGTAGCAGAAATCAAAATTGAAATGAGCTCATTTTGTGCATAAAATTGTAAACTTTCTCAGTTTAAACATTTGCTATGTTATCTATGTTCTATTGTGAATAAAATATTGGCTCATGTGATTTGAAAGTCTTTTAGTTTTCATGTGTTTTCAATGTAGTTTACAAGTGAGTTGCAGTCTGGACATGTACGAGAAGTGAAACCAGGGCGTGAGCACTTGTAACAGTAGGTTTCTTTGGCAAATTTAGCTTTATCCTGCATTGCAGGCAAAGAACATTTACCTGGTCCCAGGACCACATGGAGCTCGTGAGCCCTAAGCAAAAGATCCATGCCAGAGGAAACAGAAGTTCCATAGAGAGCAACTCTATACTTTTCAAGAGCATGTTTACAAATAAGGCTGATTTGCTCTTGCTCTGGTGGAGGAGTTTTCAATTTTCTGAATTCACTTAGCATGTGAGCCACAAAAGTAGGCAGGGGCTCTTCAGGGCTTTGCATACGGTCCAAGATTCCTCTCATTATTTGTTCCTGGCTGTCGGAAGGAAGAAAGACTTTCCTGAAGAAATCACAGAACTGGGCCCATGTAACAACATGTGAGTCAAGGACGGAAAACCATTTCTTTGGCTCTTTAGCTAAAAACCGTGGCAGCTCGAGAAGAATCTGAGCATCGGTTAAATCAAGGGAGGTTCTGTACACATTAACAGATTGTAGCCAGTCTTCCGGGTTAACATGTCCATCTCCCGCAAACACAGGTGGTTCAAGCCTTGACTGGTACAGTACAGATGCGAGGATTCTGCTAGTAGCACTCAAATCAGAAGAATTGGGTTGTGGTAAGAAAGTCACGTTTGTATGAGAAAAGTTATTGGTGGATGTACCTTGTAATGGCACTTGGCTCGGAGGAATGTGGATGTGTGGTGTAGAGCTGGCCATAGGAGGGAGCTGCACATGTGATGCCGCAGGGTTGTTGACATCAGAAGGACCAAAACGTCTTAATATCCTCTGCTGTAACTGAAGAGAATCGTTAAGGCACTGTTGCAACACAGATACTTCAGCTTGTAGGAGGTCCACTTGAGTCTCCAGGCTCACACGCTTTGGTAACTGTGGTCTTTGTCTGGGGACAGAATCTGGTAATGTGTAAGTCAAGTCAGTGTCAAGGTCTGGGTGAGAAGCCATCACAGCAAAATGTGCATTTACATAAACAGCAATTAAGCGATTGTAAAAATTCTAAATACAACCCAGAAAATACAACCTGTTATCAAAATGCCCCCACCATCCATAAAATAAAAATTTTTAAATTCAATAATCTGACATCAACAATCCCTCTGAGCTAGTTATCGTCTATTTTACTAGAGCTCAATATTTTTGTACCACAATAGGCCCAGAGCAAGAGAAAATGTTGTTTCAAATTGAATTAAATGTTTGTAAAATTACTTGACCATGTAAAAATACATTAAAAAAAAATGTAACTATTACTTAGTCCAGGATAAGTAAATTAAGTCCACGATCAAGAAAACTGTTCCAACAGGTGTATTTTTTCCTCAAAATGTTCAAAACACAATTCCAATGCACCACAAAAATAACCCACAAAAAGTCTTTGAAAGAAAACCTTTGCTGTTCGCTTGTGCAGTCAAAGTCAAAGCACACACACACAAAAATCCATGTTGAAATATCCCAGGAAGGTTTTATATATATATATATATATAAAAAAAAAAAAAAAAAAAATTATATATATATATATATATATATATATATATATATATAAGTTTGTAACGTTAGCTTGGATCAGTCTGTAACTTGGAAATCAGGCAGGGAAAACTTCAATTAGATCACTCAAAAAGAAAAATAAACCTTTTTTTCCATACTGAACAAAACATGCATACGTATGCATACGGCAGCTGTTACAAACACTGGTCATAGGATTAAATAATGCAGCGTGGCTGACGTTGTTCCGTGATTCCCTGGTATTTGTAGGAGTTTTATTCAGGGACCACCTGGCTGAGGTTTTGACGCGTGCTCATTAAAAGAAGCAATGCGGTTGCGATGCGCATGTGGTGCAGCGCGCTTGTTTGTCCAGGCGCGCTTATGCCATGGTGAGATGAAAACATCTAAACTTTTCAGAATGCCGCAAGCGTTGGTCATATGACAAAAAACAACCAACCTTTCCATGATAACATCGAAAGCTTGGCCGAACAGCTGTTCATAGCCGGACAGGGTGGGATTTTATTTCTCGTCTCCATAAATATATGTATTTAACATAATGTAGTAGTAAAGGGTTAGAAATCCTTTGCTGATACTTCCCCGTCTTTGTGGAGAGCACAGTTCATGGTTGCATACCAACGACAGACGCCACAGGAGCGCAAGCACTTGTGAAAAGGAGAAAGCATTTTTAGACGTGATTAGGGCTGCAACTAACGATTATTTTGATAATCGATTAATCTGTCGATTATTTTTACGATTAATCGATTAATCGGTTTATGTACTTATATTTTAGTTTTTCCCATTTTTCCCCCCAAGTAAATTATTAATAAATGGTCTTTATCCTTCAGCATAGATTTTTAAGAGATTTTAACCATTTTGCACTGTCATATCCTAATCAAAAATATACCTGGAGTTGTTTTATTGTGTTAGTAATCCTTTTTCGAACTCTTCTGCAATCAGAACACTGACCCATACTCTAGCAAATTTCACAAGGAGATTTAAAATAATGTTTTCACCATGGCAGTCCTTAGAGCTCCTAAAGTAGTTTAACATCCCGAACGAAGCTTATTAAGGAATCTTTCAGAACATATTTTCACGAAGAATAAGGATAAAACAGAATAAAATTGCAGTGCATTGTATTTTATTATTTACTGGGAAACAGCTTTATAGCTTTTGCTGTGAAATTTTAAACAATCCTTCGAATAAAGTGCCAGTGGCATGAAACCTGAATGGAACTCACAATTTAAAGTAAAATCCATCAGAAGGTTGTCCAGAAAAAAAAATTGGACAGTCACACACAAAAAACCTGCTGTGTGAAAAAGAGCAGTGAATACTTAGAAAAAAAAGTGCATTTCAAATATCTTTAAACATTTACCTCTCTCATTCAGTCATAATTAGGCTGCACGACTGAATTTTGAACTGGTAAACTACAAACTGATCACAGAACATGTTTGTAAAGCTTTAAATGTTAACTGTTAAAAAGCAATGTTATCAGCTTTTACGACTAAACATTTGCAAACAACATTGTACTGGAGAATCTGCACAAATAAAAGTCTTAGGGGCCGTTCACATATCGTGCCTTGTTTTTTCACACATTGTTTTCTTATTTCATGTTTGTGTGTGTATATGTATATATATGTGTATGTATGTATGTATGTATGTATGTTTGTGTTTAACAAAATAGAATTCATCCTAGCAATTGCACTGTCCCAGTTTCCTACATACATAAGTGTTCCTTTATATGCAAGCTAATTCTTTCAAATGATATGTATTCAGAGTTACCCTGACTTTCACTGTATTCATTTTCAAGGCATTTTACTGTATAGTTTTGAAAAAAATAAGTAAAAGCAGAATCACCCAAAACATAAAACTCAATTGTTGCACTTGGACTTTTTCCCATTTTCCAACATTCATAAAAAGGGTTCCTTTATAGGTTTGCTCATGCTTCCAAGTCATATGTATTAAGAGTAGGGCTGCACGATGTGTCGTTTAAGCATCGATATCGCGATGTACAAATCCACGATAGTCACATCGCAGGATGTGCGATGTAGGCTGTCGTAGTTGATCCGTTATTCATTAACTGTACGGGCCAGCTACTCCCCTGCCCTTGACGAATGTGATTCGCGGATTAATTGCACAGCTTAACCATCATAGAGTGAAAGTTTATAATTGACAGGACCGAAAACCACATGCAAGTTTAACAGGGCAGAGACAGAGAGAACGCGCGGCGGCGCGAGAGAGAGAGAGAGAGAGAGAGAGAGAGTGCGAGAGTGCGAGAGAGACAGAGAGAGAGAGTGCGAGAGAGAGAGAGAGAGAGAGCGCGAGAGAGACAGAGAGAGAGTGCGAGAGAGAGAGACAGAGAGAGCGCGCGCAAGAGAGACAGAGAGAGCGCGCGCAAGAGAGAGAGAGAGAGAGCGCGCGCGAGAGACAGAGAGAGAGAGCGCGCGCGAGAGACAGAGAGAGAGAGCGCGCGCGAGAGACAGAGAGAGAGAGCGCGCGCGAGAGACAGAGAGAGAGAGCGCGCGCGAGAGACAGAGAGAGAGAGCGCGCGCGAGAGACAGAGAGAGAGAGCGCGCGCGAGAGACAGAGAGAGAGAGCGCGCGCGAGAGACAGAGAGAGAGCGCGCGCGAGAGACAGAGAGAGAGAGCGCGCGCGAGAGACAGAGAGAGAGAGCGCGCGCGAGAGACAGAGAGAGAGAGCGCGCGCGAGAGACAGAGAGAGAGAGAGAGCGCGCGCGAGAGACAGACAGAGAGAGAGAGAGAGCGCGCGCGAGAGACAGAGAGAGAGAGAGAGCGCGCGCGAGAGACAGAGAGAGAGAGCGCGCGCGCGCGAGAGACAGAGAGAGAGAGAGCGCGCGCGCGCGAGAGACAGAGAGAGAGAGAGCGCGCGCGCGCGAGAGACAGAGAGAGAGAGAGAGCGCGCGCGAGAGACAGAGAGAGAGCGCGCGCGAGAGAGACAGACAGGAAGAGAGAGAGAGAGCGCGCGCGAGAGAGACAGACAGGAAGAGAGAGAGAGAGCGCGCGCGAGAGAGACAGACAGGAAGAGAGAGAGAGCGCGCGCGAGAGAGACAGACAGGAAGAGAGAGAGAGCGCGCGCGAGAGAGACAGACAGGAAGAGAGAGCGCGCGCGCGAGAGAGACAGACAGGAAGAGAGAGCGCGCGCGCGAGAGAGACAGACAGGAAGAGAGAGCGCGCGCGCGAGAGAGACAGAGAGTACATTAGAAGTACCATCAATGTTTATAGAAATGTATATGGATTTATTTTGCATGTAATTTTTTTTTCTTATGAATATATATGTATTTTTGTTTTGTTTGTTTCTATTCTGCTATGTACAATGCTTTAGGAATATGTACCTTTGTATGTCATGCCAATAAAGCAATATGAATTGAATTTAGAGAGAGAGAGAGAGACCGAGAGAGAGCGAGCCGTTTTCAAACAACACGAGCGCTGTCTTGCTCTCTCTCCCTCGCGCATATTAATCAATTGACACGATGGTGTCGATGTTTAAATCATTTAAAATGAGAATGTAAGTGTGCTCACCCCATTTTTGTTTGTAAGAAAAAATATCGCAATATATATCGCAGAAAAATAAAATATCGCAATGTCATTTTTTCCCAATATCGTGCAGCCCTAATTCAGAGTGACCCTGACTACCACTGTATTAATTGTCAAGGCATTTTACTGTATAGTTTTGGAAAACACTAAAAGCAAACTCACCCAAAACATAAAACTCAATTGTTGCACTTGCACTTTCCCCATTTTCCAACATTCTTAAAAAGGGTTCCTTTATAGGTTTGCTCATTATTTTGAGTCATATGTATTCAAAGTGAGCCTGACGATCACTGTATTCATTTTTAAGGCATTTTACTGTAGTTTTTGAGAAAACTAAAAGCAAAATCACCCAAAACATCAAACTGAATTGTTGCTCTTGCACTTTTTCCCATTTTCTATCATTCATAAAAAATGTTCCTTTTTAGGTTTGCTCATTCTTTCAAGTCATATGTATTTGGAGTCACCCTGATTATCACTGTATCAATTGTCAAGGCATTTTACTATAGTTTTTTGAGAAAATGAAAAGCAAAATCACCCCAAATAACAAAATGCATCCTATCAATTGCACTTGTGTCCCATGTTCCAACACTCATAAAAAGGGTTCCTTTTATATGTTATCTCATTCTTTCAAATCATATGTATCCAGAGTGACCCTGACTATCACTGTCTTCATTTACAAGTCAGTTTTGGAGAAAATTTAATGCAAATTCTCTCCAAGCATCTAAGTGCGTAAGCACTTTTACATCACGTCCCATTTTCACTCATAAAAATCTTTCATTTATAGGTTTGCTCATTCTTTTTTCAAGTCTTTTTACTGTATGGTTTTGTAGAAAATTACTGGCAAATTCACCCTTTATACACAATGTCCCATTTTCAAACACTCATAAAAGTCTTTCTTTATAGGTTTGCTTGTTCTGTCAGTTGATTACTGTTCACAGTCACCCTGACTATTACTGTATTAATTTTCACATATTTTTACTGTATGATTTTGGAGAACATTAAAGGCAAATTCACCCAGAATCTAAGTGAATATGCACTTTTACATCATGTCCCATTTTCGAACCCTCATAAAAATCTTTAATTTACAGGTGTGCTTGTTCTTTTGATTGATTCCTGTTTACAATCACCCTGACTATTACTTTATTATCATTATTATTATTTAACATTTACATTTTGTCATTTTGCAGATGCTTTTATCCAAAGCGACTTACAATTGTGGGATACATAAAGTCATTCTTCTTAGAGGCAAACAGACACAGTAAGTGCTTGTAATACCAAGTTTTAGACATTGTTCAAATAAGTACAAGCTAGAAAAAGAAGGAATAAATAGAGTTGTTGTTGTTTTTTTACGATGAAGCCAAGTAGTTTTGAAAGAGATGAGTTTTCAGCTGTCACTTGAAAATTGTCAGGGATTCAGCATTCCTGATAGGGTTAGAAAGATCGTTTTTTCTTTTTCTTCTTCTTTTTCTTTTTGACTGTATGGTTTTGAATAAGATTTATGGCAAAATCACTTAAAAAAACTAAGTGCATTCTACCAGTTGCACCATTACCCATTTTCAAACACCCATAAAAATCTTTTCTTTGTAACTTTACTCGTTCTTTCAATTGATTACTGTTTCTTAATCTTAATTTTAACCGTAGGAAATTATCCGGTTAATTAATTTGATCAGTCCTTATTTGTGTCCATGGATTATAATTTTTAGTTATATTTCTTATGTCTTTGCTTTTATAGCCCTGAGGTTGATGTATTTGTTAATGGTGATTATGCTAGAAAAGCTATTATTTGTTTTGCTGTGTTAGTTTACCATAATCATAAGTCTGTTGAATAGGTCTGCTTAGCTGCAATTTCTTGTTTCCTTACCTGTAACTGATCAATTACAATTGTATTAAAACGGATTTTAGAATAATCAATCTCAATTAAAATCCAGATACTCTACAACAAGATTACACATGGTAAGATGGTTAACAACACAAAGTCAAAATAAGTAAAATAGTATCAGTGCCCTTGATTGAAAATGATCAAACTTTTATTTTAACTTTACTAAACTTTATTATATCGTATTCTATGTACTTTTAAAAACATTATGCATTTTATATAAATACATGCTATTTATATATAATACATTTATTTTGTGTATTTTTTTTGTTTTTGTTTTGTTTTTGCCTTTCTTGTTTCAGAAAACAAATTTGTGCATCTTAAGGAATAATAGCGCTTTGGGCATACTGTTGTATATACCATCAGACTGCACAACAGTGCCTACTGTGGCTTCAACACCTGTGAACAATTATTGACCGTCTTCTGCACACTGATGCATACACCTTAAATCATCTTCTCATATTAGGATTTTGTTTCATTGCATAAAAAATTACATATTTGCATTTGTATCTGTGAAATGTCATAACACAGGTTACATAATTCCTATCACATTTTATTTCTGTATTTCAGTCTTAATAAAACTCTTGTTTAAATTCCATTAGGTTGTATTGCAGTCGATCAGTTAATAGCCTACTGTTATTTCAAGGTGTCATCGAGCATTGAAAGGTGCCTAATAAATTGTATTATTATTATTATCATTAAATTATCATAGGAGTAAGCGGCAGCAGAGGCTGTGGAAGAATGACACCAGGGAGTTCTGCAGACGCATGAGGACTATAATTTGTTACAAGCTTTTTGTACAATAAAAACAACAACAAATAAAAATAAAGGAAAGGAAACCTCAACAATTTTTCCCATCAAAACATGAAAACGACTGTTTTCTACAATTCACATTGAAACAATAATAGACTAATATTAATAATAGCAAATAATGTTTGTTATATAATACTTACTCTGACGAGTGGGACGGGGCCAAAAGCCGTGGGAACAGAGCGAGGCCGGTGGAGTGATTTGGAAATGAGCGACACCTGCTCCACTCACCAGTCTCGAGATCGGAAGGATACAAAAGAGGAGCGATGACAGTGAAGGACGAGAGAGGACCAGGCCTGGGCTTTATTTTGTGTTTAGTTTTTGTTTGTGTACGGCAGTCATCCGCGAGGGGCTGTCGCTCTGTTTTGTGTTTATTTCATTATTAAAGCTTAATTTGAAAGCTTAATGTCCGCCTGTTCCCGCCTCCTCCTTCCTGTGATTGTGAAGTTTTAATACTGTTACACTTACTATGTGTATCTGATCTCGAAAGTTAAAGGTGCCATGTGCAAAAATTATGATAAAAATATCCAAAAAATGACCTACACGCATCAAAAGTATGAGAAGAAATAAGGGCGATGATGTCATTAAAAAAATGTCAAGTTATAGGGCTGCAGAGATATCAACCTTAATTAGCATTAGCATTACTAGCCCCGGCCCGACAGGTGTCGTAATACCAGTTTCGGCCATGGGAGGCGGTATGCGGGCAACATAACCACCAGCCAACCTGCAATACACGAATAACTCGCACGGCTTGTGGGCGTAATCTAACCTGATGTCAATCGTGTGGAAAGTACAGCCCACTACTTCATTTCAGTTCAGGGAAGAGAGCGGAAGGATGACTTAAGCCCTTGGCAAGAGACCACCACCCGCTACAGGGAAACAACCGCGCTCGGAATAAGATAGGAGCCGAACCAGAGTAAACATTGGCACTGCACTTTTATATGTTTGTGTATTTTTTTTCGGGAAGTTATAACATAGAAATGTATCGAAGGCTGTTCTATAAACGTGCTAATGTTAGCGATGGCTAACCGTAGCTGCGTTTGATAATTAACTAGCTATAACTTACCCATTTTTTTATATCATAAGTAACCTGCTCTGTCTAGTCTGTTGGTCTCCGTGTCCTCTTTGCTTCGTGGTTTTTCTGTATGTGAGAAAATTGATGTGTGGCGTGAAAGCGTGTGAAAAGAGTCAATTGCGTGTGTCTCACGGTGAATGCTTGAGAGTTGGCAGCTCTGGTTACGTTGGTTGGCGCTAGCTTGCCCATGACGGGGAAGTCGTGGCCTAATGGTTAGAGAGTCGGACTCCCAATCGAAAGGTTGTGAGTTCGAGTCCCGGGCCGGCAGGAATTGTGGGTGGGGGGAGTGCATGTACAGTTCTCTCTCCACCTTCAATACCACGACTTAGGTGCCCTTGAGCAAGGCATCGAACCCCCAACTGCTCCCCGGGCGCCGCAGCATAAATGGCTGCCCACTGCTCCGGGTGTGTGCTCACAGTGTGTGTGTGTGTTCACTGCTCTGTGTGTGTGCATTTCGGTTGGGTTAAATGCAGAGCACAAATTCTGAGTATGGGTCACCATACTTGGCTGAATGTCACTTCACTTGGTCAACATCAGCTGTCAATGATGTTGACAGAATGCTGTCTGTCAAATTAATTTAATTCAAATAATGTGTATATACAACTCAATGTAATATGAACAAAACAAATATGAACATATTCACTGGTAAAGGTGAAGAGTAGCTTGAAGATGTCATGTTTCAAAATCACTTGACATCACCCAACGTTCCTCTGGAGGCAAAACGTCCTCTTATAGCAGCGGTTCTCAATTCCAGTCCTCGCGCCCCACTGCTCTGCATATTTTGCACGTTTCTCTTTGTTAACACACCTGATTCAGATAATCAGCTTGTAGAAATGAACTCCGTGCATGAACTGTGTTCCAATTGTTCATTGCTCCCTACTCCCTGAGCAGAGGAAATCTGTTGAAGTTTACCTCACATCGAAACATTCATTCACTGATTTGTGCTGTGCAGCGTCTTTAAACATGGACAACTGTGACATCATATACCTCTGTAAATCAATACAATTTAAATTCACGTCTTGCACACTTCAATGCACTTTGATTGGAACATATAGCTACGTTCGCTTCGAACTGAAATCATGGCTGAATATCCTGTGATGTCCACTTCGCAGGGCACTTATGTTCGAATAGAACAAATGTCTGAAGCGCTATGCGAAACGTTCAAAATGTGCAGAGCAGTGGGGCGCGAGGACTGCAATTGAGAACCGCTGTCTTATAAGCTTCAGCTATGCTCTAGTGTTGTTGTGAAGGTAGGGGCGGAGCAGAGACTATGCTGTTTCTTGTTTGTTACTCTAGAGTAGACCAATTCACTTTATTGAGGCATACTGCCCCCATCTGGTATGGAATGTGGAGTATGATTTGATTTTTTTGCCAGACATGACAGATGGCACCTTTAAGGTATATGTTTTAAATTAGGGCATTTAACAGGATTCAAGAGCTAAATTAGTTTAGCCAGGTCTTATTTTAAATGTCATCAAATTGAACTTTCCTGACTTCTTTTTGTGCTCTTAATTACTTATTATTATTTGAATTAATACAGTAATAATAGTTAGGGTGACTGAACAGGAATCAATTGAAAGAACAAGCAAACCTATAAAGGAAAGATTTCTATGAGTGTTTGAAAATAGGATTGTCACGATCATTAGCTGGAGTGTCCATAAACTCCAATAGGGGGCACTCCATTCAGGACTCAGGCATTTTTGTGTCCATCCCCTTTTTCAAACTCCATTTCCTATCCTGCCTCATTTCTGGGACTGATTGCGCACACACACACACACCTGCAGATAATACACAGACACACATATAAGTAGCACAATCAATCTCAGGCTAGGGAAGTCATGTTTAGTTCTGTCTTGCATTTCTGAGCGATTTCCCTGTGTTTGTTCCTCCCGTGTCTGATCTTGGATTGTTTATACCAACTCTGATTCTATGATGCCTGCCCCGACCTCTGCTTGTGACTGTTACTGATTCTGGATATCCCTGACATAACTGACGCCGTTCCTGATTACTGCCTGTCCGACAGTTCTTATAATAAAGTTCTGAAAATGGATCCGAACGTCTCTGACTTTCATTGTAACAAGGAAATAGTGTAAAGGTGTTTATTCACTTAGACACTTGGAAATTGTGAATTTGCCTTTAATTTTCTCCAAAATTATACAATAAAAATATTTGATATTTTTTTAAGTGATAATCTGGGTCACTCTGAATACATATGACTTGAAAGAATGGTTAGTTTGCTTTTAAAAACTATACAGTAAAATGCCTTGACAATTAATACAGTAATAGTCAGGGTCACTCCGATTACATATGACTTGAAAGCATAAGCAAACCTATAAAGGAACCCTTTTTATGAATGTTGGAAAATTGGAAAAAGTGCAAGTACAACAATTGAGTTTGATGAACTATAAAGGAACCCTTTTTATGAATGTTGGAAAATGGGAAAAAGTGCAAGTGCAACAATGCAGTTTGATGTTTCGGGTGAGTTTGCTTTTAAAAACTATACAGTAAAATGCCTTGACAATTAATACAGTGATAGTCAGGGTCACTCCAAATACATATGACTTAAAAGAATGAGCAAACCTATAAAGGAACGTTTTTTATGAATGATGGAAAATGGGAAAAAGTGCAAGTGTAACAATTGAGTTTGATGTTTTGGGTTAGTTTGCTTTTAAAAACTATACAGTAAAATGCCTTGACAATTAATACAGTGATAGTCAGGTTCACTCCGATTACATATGACTTAAAAGAATGAGCAAACCTACAAAGGAACCCTTTTTATGAATGTTGGAAAATGGGAAAAAGTGCAAGTGCAACAATTAAGTTTGATGTTTTGGGTGAGTTTGCTTTGTTTTCTCAAGAACTTTACATTAAAATGCCTTGAAAATCAATACAGTGATAGTCAGGCTCACTCTGAATACATATGATTTGAAAGATTGAGCTAACTTATAAAGGAAACCTTTTCATGAATGTTGGAAAATGGGACGCAGTGCAATTGCTAGGATGCATTTTGTTGTTTTGGGTGATTTTGCTTTTAAATTTCTCAAATACTATACAGTAAAATGCCTTAAAAATGAATACAGTGATGGTCAGGCTCACTCTGATGCATGTGATTTGAAAGAATGAGCTAACCAATAAAGGAACCCTTATTATGAATGTTGGAAAATGGGAAAAAATGCAAGTGCAACAATTGAGTTTGATGTTTTGGGTGATTCTGCTTTTATTTTTTCCAAAACTATACAGTAAAATGCCTTGAAAATGTATACAGTGATAGTCAGGCTTACACTGAATACATATGATTTGAAAGAATGAGCTAACATACAAAGGAACACTAATGTGTGTAGGAAACTAGGACAGTGCAATTGATTGGATGAATTTTATTTTGTTACACACACATTATATATATATATATATATATATATATATATATATATTCACATATAAACATGAAATAAGAAAACAATGAATGAAAATCATTAATATTATCATTTATAAACATTAATAAACGATTTATAATAATGTACAATGAAAACGTTTATATACAAAAATTAAGTATTTAAAAATGTTAAAATCAGTGTTGTGCATGAACGCGTTCAATGAACGACGTTCACTGAACGCGTTCATATTTTCGCTGAACGCTGAACTGAACGAATCACTTTTCATACAATGAACGTGAACGAGAGCGGCGCTCACTCTGGCAGGAATGAACAGAACGCGCAGTTCACGTTCACGCTCATTTGAAATGTCAGGTTTTACCAGGGCTTAATTTGAGCCGGAACATGTTCCGTCACCTCCGACATTGGATCCGGCACCTCCTGTGTCACTAAAATTAATTGCTTAAATGAAAAAAAAAATACTGTTTGTGTAGTGTTCAATGTTTGTGATACATGACTTGCACGCTTGTTGTACTAGTTGAGATTGCTGTTAGCCTCGATCGTTTCATGCAGGGGAAAATGTCAAAAAGTTTTTTGTACAGATAAATCCAGCATCTGAAATTGAATGCTATGTTTGTTTATTAGAGCTACATGGTGTATAATTTTCAGTTTTCAGAGCTATTCAATTCATTTGGACAAATATAAGTCAGGAAGAGTTAGAAAAAAAAATATTAATGAATGTAAATGGCATTGTCATTGTTTACTCATTGTTTACTGTCTTTTGAGGATGCTAGAATGTGTTGGTCCAGTATTTCACATTGTGCAGGGTAAGGTCATCTTAAGTTAAGTTGTTCAGCTGCTAGCTGTTCATTTTCTTTAGACAAATATAATCAGGAAGATTGTTTTATTATAAATGAATGTAACTGTTTACTGTTTACTTCCTTTTGAAAGTGTGAAAATGTGTTGGTTGAGTATTGCACATTGAGCAGGGTAAGCCCAAGCTAATTTGACATTACAGTACATGACTACTTTGGTCTGGTTTACATAGTTACTGCCGTTCAGAATATGCTGGATTTTGGTCAGTAGACTGATCTTTTCCCTATGAACCTGAATATACTTTTTTTAAAGTCCTGGGTAATTTGGTTCATGCTGGCTAAATAAAAGTTTCACTGAACATACAGTACCTTGACTGCACCTTGTATTTTCCAATTTCTACATATCATGATTACACATTATTTAAGGGGTAAATATATCCTCTATCTCAACTAGAGCTGAAACAACGAATCGATTTAATCGATAAAAATCGATTATTAAAATAGTTGTCAACTAATTTAGTCATCGATTCGTTGCTAAATAACTTTTATTTGCCGTAAGCGGCTCATTTCGTGCATATTTCAAATCTGCGGGGACCAAAGTGTGGCAGTAATGAGCCACCGGAGGTTTTACTCAGCCAGTACAGCAGGAGAAGTAGCGAATAGCCAATAGCTGGCCTCGTTTTATGTCACGTGCTTCCCGAACAGCGTCTCTGCAGCATTTAGCGGGATGTGGGAGACTGGGAGTACTTTACTTTGAGCCTTCAAAAAAGAAGAGTAACCTGTAAACTCTGCACTACTGAACTGTTTAAGGGGACGTTCACATATCGCGTCTTTTGCGCGCTCTAGTTCGTTATTTCCAACACCGCACCGCATCGAGTTAAAAACATTTCAACTTTTCAGAATGCTGCAAGCGCATCGCGGGTCATGTGACAAGAACTAACCAATCAGCTTCATCCTTTCCCGTAACAACGTTAAAAGCTCAGTCAAGATGAAAGGAACAGCTGATCATAGTTGTATATGGATTTCCATTTTGAAATAAATTTAGTAGCAGAGCTACTGCAAGCGATTTTTTGAGCTGCAAATCCATTTATCCTTTGCTGAAATTTCCGCGTCTTCAAGGAGAGAGCACGTCATGGTTGCTTAGCAAAGGCAGACGCCTCAGGGGCGCTTCTGCCCGAGCGCTTTGGAAAGAAGGAGAAAGCGGCGCGCCTAGCGTTTTCCACGCGTTTTTAGGCACGATATGTGAACGGCCCCTAAGATTTTTATTTGTGCAGATTCTCCAGTACAATGTTGTTTGCAAATGTTTAGTCGTAAAAGCTGATAACATTGCTTTTTAACAGTTAACATTTAAAGCTTTACAAACATGTTCTGTGATCAGTTTGTCGTTTACCAGTTCAAAATTCAGTCGTGCAGCCTAATTATGACTGAATGAGAGAGGTAAATGTTTAAAGATATTTGAAATTCACTTTTTTTCTAAGTATTCACTGCTCTTTTTCACACAGCAGGTGTCCAATTTTTTTTCTGGACAACCTTCTGATGGATTTTACTTTAAATTGTGAGTTCCATTCAGGTTTCATGCCACTGGCACTTTATTCGAAGGATTGTTTACAATTTCACAGCATAAGCTATAAAGCTGTTTCCAAGTAAATAATAAAATACAATGCACTGCAATTTTATTCTGTTTTATCCTTATTCTTCGTGAAAATATGTTCTGAAAGATTCCTTAATAAGCTTCGTTCGGGATGTTAAACTACTTTAGGAGCTCTAAGGTCTGCCATGGTGAAAACATTATTTTAAATCTCCTTGGGAAATTTGCTAGAGTATGGGTCAGTGTTCTGATTGCAGAAGAGTTCGACAAAGGATTACTAACACAATAAAACAACTCCAGGTATATTTTTGATTAGGATATGACAGTGCAAAATGGTTAAAATCTCTTAAAAATCTATGCTGAAGGATAAAGACCATTTATTAATAATTTACTTGGGGAAAAAATGGAAAAAACAATCAAATATAAGTACATAAACCGATTAATCGGAAAAATAATCGACAGATTAATCGATTATCAAAATAATCGTTAGTTGCAGCCCTAATCTCAACATTATTTTTCTCCTGGCTATAATAATTGTCTCTTGTTTATTGGTACAATAATTTTGATTAGTTTTGGAGTGGCAGTGATTTGCAGCTGGTAATGGATTGTAAAGAGGTTCTATTGAGTAAGATAGGCCACTATCTTAAAAAGAATTTAACAAATGAACGTGAACTAGTTCGTTTTTAGATATGTGAACTTAGTTCATTTTTTAAAAAAAATGAACTATGAACATGAACTAGTTCATTATCATCTGTGTGAACTGAACTTTGAGCTAGTTCTTTTTAAGTATGAACTGGCACAACACTGGTTAAAATAATCAAAAGTATAAAAGGAAACCTGTGTACGACAGCTTCTTTTCTTGCATTTTGACTGCTCTCAGCACCCATACCGTAAGTGCATGATTACTGTTGGGAACGTTACTTTAAAAAAGTAATTAGTTATAGTTACTCACTACTTGTTCCAAAAAGTAACTGAGTTAGTAACTGAATTACTCTATAATTAAAGTAACTCGTTACCAGGGAAAGTAACTATTTGCGTTACTGTAAAAAAAAAAAAAGAAAGAAAAAAGTTGCTATGTCAAAGATTTTTTTTTTTTGAGCAGTTTTCACAAGTCAGTTAAAATTAGTAGATTAGACAGGTGTTCGTACATAACTTTCAATATTTATTGCACGTCAAAAGACAGCAAGAGTTTTATCCTGCACTTCCAAGTATTATCTTTGTAAGAAAAGTGTTTTTGGCCACTAGCTTTGTAGATGCGCGTGTCGCACATTACATGTACACATTACATGCACGTTCTTGCCTTTGACCACAATGAATTTGAATTAGTGCTTATATCTCCACCTTGAAAATGCCAACTTTTCATCGGATTGCTCCTGACTCGCCATCTCTGCTGTGAATCTCACGTGCGTGCGTGTGTGTGTGTTTGACGCCGCTGGCGTAAAAACACTGGCTCTGATTGGCTACCATGAAACACATGACTCTGCCTTAGCCAATCATAATCGCTTATCTCGTTATTAACTCACCTGCTCACTCGCTGTGTGAGGCAGGGGTGCGTTCGGATTACATAGTTTATTAAATCAATGCAAAGTAACGCACCGCATTTAACGTCCAGTAATGTTAACGCCGTTATAACGACGCAAAAAGTAATTAGTTAGATTACCCCGTTACTGAAAAAATAACATCGTTACCTAACGTCGTTATTCCAAACTCTGTGCATGATTACACGCGTAAGAAAGAAAAAAAAGTGCGGCTGACTTGATAGTGTGTTTTCAAAACGTGGCTGGCTTGACCGCAGTCGTTTATTGGGACGTGTTAGACAGATATCCACCTTTTTTAAGCGCAGTACCACAGCCAGCCACGTACTTCGACAGAAGCAGAAGTTGCTCGAGTTGCCTGAACATAAACTGGTCACTGATGTTGTGACGCGCTGGAATAGCGTGCATGATATGCTCGAGCGCTTTCTTGAGCAGCAACCCGCTGTCTCCGCTGCTCTTCTGTCAAACGAGCTTAGGAAAACCGAGAAAGAAGTTTGCACCCTATGTGAGTTGGACATTACATCTGCGGAGGAGATAGTGGATGCAATGAAGCCCATGAAGATTGCTACTCTTGTAATGTCAAAAGAAAGCTCTCCAACACTGTCAGTTGTGGCCCCTCTTCATGCTCAGCTCATCCAGGATTTCCAAGAGAGCAGAGCAGATAGTGAGATAGTGAAAGAAATCAAAGCGGCTATTTGCCAAGATTTGAGCAAGAGGTACATGGATCAGCAGAAAGAGACCATGTATGTATGTTCAGCACTCGATCCAAGATTCAAAGCTTTGCCCTTCCTTCCTGATGATGAACGAGAGGAAATATACTTGAGAATCACTGCAGAAGCTCGAAGAATTCAAGAACTATTTCAGGTAAGCCCTTTCACTGTGTCATTAACATTAGCATTACATGGTTAAAAAACATAAAAAAATAAAAAACAAACAAACAAACACACACACACACACACGCCATACACGCCCTGCACACGCAAGAGGGTCTGGCTGCAGACTTGCACTTGCACTCTCAGACACTTGCACTTCCGCTAGTGACATCACTTGCAGTCTTTAGTTTTTATTTTGTTGAATTTTTGATTACTTTTTGTTAGAATTTCCCAACAAAATACTATAAACATATTCATTAAAATAATGAACTGTAAATTTAATTTGATATTTTAATATCATCTTAATACATTAAGCCATGTTAAGTGTCTATGTTTTTCTACGGGAGGAAAACGCTTAGCGAGAGACTTTGCGCAAGCGTACATATTCTGCTGTTCTGGCCACGGATTTGCCGGTCTTGTCTTTTTCTTGCAGGACCCTGTACGTTATAGTAATAAATTAGGTTTAATCGTTTAATCACCACCACAGCGTCTTGTCTCCATTGGCAACATGCACGATTTGTGTTGATTGCAAGTGACGTCACAGGTAGCGGAGAGTGCAAGTAGTGATTGCAAGTGACATTGTCATTTAAATTTTTTTTTCTTGTCTTCACCACCTGGCTACTGTTATAAAATGTTGAGAGATTCAAACAAACAGTTATCAATAAATAAAACAAAATAAAAAAATAAAGACTGCAAGTGATGTCACTAGCGGAAGTGCAAGTGTCTGAGAGTGCAAGTGCAAGTCTCACACGTGTAGACAGTGAAGAGATGTTCAGCTTCTCGCGTGTTGGATGAGAAACGAAACCGACTAAACTGACAAAACTGAATTTTTTTTTTTTTTTTTGTATAAAGTATAACGTGCAAACACGTTTGAAAATCCAGAAGTAAACGTCAGTTCTGTATAGGATTATTATTTTTCTTTTACCTAATATAAAATAAAATACATCGACTTATTTTGATTTAAAAATCACCTGCTGTAGCACACTGAAAAGAAGTGTTTCATTCATCCAATGAAATAATTTTAGGGTAATGATTCACATCTATATTTTTACAAATAATTATTTTTCATTGGCTCAAGTAAAAAAATATAGGTGTGAATCATTACCCTATTTTTTTTTTAATTGGACGAATGAAACACTTTGCATTTTTGTTTTATTCGCACCAACATTATTTGATTTTAATATTTTGGAATAATGTATTTATATAGCATACTTTTTTTATTCTCACTGGTTAAGCTTTTTTTTTTTTAAATGTAAAACCAAATTTAAAAACTAAAACATACTGAATGCTGATTAAGAAACATCTTATTGAATGTGTGTTGATTGTGTTGTTTGGACTGTAGAACTATGCAGTTATTGCTTTTAATTTCACATGGCTACAGTTAATCTTTTCATTTAAGGCCAGTTCTATGTAGTTTCAACACAATTCAAATGCAAAAGCTAAATGCTGATGTCTGTACCATCTATGTTTGTATTGAATGTAGGCTACTTACTGTGCAGATACTGTTAATTAATTTCAGATGGTTACCATTATTGTTTTCAATAGCCAAAAGCCAGTTTGGCCTATTAAATACCAAATAAACATCTGGTTTATGCATACTTTCCTTCTTTCTTGTTTGTTGCTTGAAAAAAAAAAAAATCTGAAATCGGTATCGGAATCGGCCAGTTTGCTTGTAAAAAATCGGTATCGGAATCGGCCATGAAAAATCATGATCGTGCATCCCTAATTTAGTGACTCTTCAGGTGGGGTTTAGCTACTTTCCATTGAAAGAAGTTGGCAACACCGATACACACGCTAATGGTGAAAGGAAGATTGGTAAATGTCGTGATACAGAGTGATATTGTACGTTGTTTTTAATTACCTGCTTACCTTTAGCTACGTTTTCTTGAGGTAAAGGAAAGGGGATATTATGGTTTGCTGTGGAAAACTGTAGTCTAGCTAGAGTGAACAAGCAAAATACAAAAAATGGTTAACTTAGCAAGCTAATCGCAACTCTTTATTCTTTGCCAATAATATATTAGGCATATTTTTAAAAAATCAATCCCCATAGAATGTTGTTGTCACTGAAAACTAAGGCACTATGCATAGCCTAAACTAAATTGTCATTATATTTATTATATATGCAAGCTATATTCTAACTAGGGCTGAGACGATTATAATCATGATTAATCGAATCCAAAATAAAAGTTTGTACATAATAAATGTGTGTACTCTCTCACTGTGTATAATTAATTTATATATATAAATACACACACATACTTGTTTGTGAGTGCAAAGATTTTGCAAACGCAAGTTACAAATACCCTGGGGGCTAAGCCCCCCAGCCCCCCCCACCCCCGGGTGTCCATTTAATACAGGGTTTGGCTAACATGGTTCTTTCCATTTCTTAATTTTTCTTGCTTAATGTTCTGTTTTTTTCTCCTCCATCCCAATTTTCAAAGGCCATGTTGACTCAGGAATACCCCTGCATGTTAGTCTTCTAGGTTCGATGTTGTGGTCAAATTCAGTGCTTCCTTCAGGGTTAGTCTGTTCATATTTTAAACAAGTGTAGATTTAATGCAAATGCAATTTTGCAATGTAAGAATTAAGGCCGGGTTCACACCGCAAGCTGCAGCAGAGCAGAAGCAGCGCGTATTTTTTTCGGTGCCTATGTTAACAGATGAGAGCGTTCACACCGCACGCAGAGGCTGCGCGGCAGAGCGTTGCAGAAGCAGAGCAGAAGCAGCAGTGTCGCGATCGTTTCGGCGCTGGGTCTATTTTTGCTGCGCTGCTGACGCTCAGTTAAAGTGAAAGTACACATTTGATGGACAAAAAATAAATATGATTTCACACAAAAAGTGCTCTAAATGCACAAAAAAGCACATATAGGGTGTTTTAACAAGAACTGGAGTATGTTAGGAAAGAAAATTAATATAAAAAAATATGTATAGAAGATAGTGACAATGATCATGGCCAAAATACAAATGTACTGAAACGAAAAAGGAATTTTGCCCAAAATTTGCATTAATGATATCTACTGTGTTCTTAGCAAATTACATAAAAAATGTATGATATTTAAAATCACATTTTTCTATTTTTTTTATTATAATTTTTATTTTTATTATTATTTTATAATTAATAAATCTGTTTAAGTACTTACAGTTCTATCCAAAAATAAACTTTTTTGCCGAAATACAAAAACAACTTTAAATAATTTATATTGCTAGTTTAGCCTTGGAGATTTATTTATTATTAGTAGTAGTCGTATTCTTATAACTAGGCCTATATATTGGCAGAAGAATGGATGTCGTGCTGACAATCATAAACAACAGCACGTGGTGTCACAGGCGGTGGTCTTCAGAGTGCACCTGGAAAGACAATAATGGACGACACTCATCGTGGTTGAGAAATATCAAGTTCTTTATGATCCACACAATGTACTTTACAAAGACTTGCAGGAGAATGAAAAAGCATGGGATGAAGTTGCAGCGGCTCTTGTTGCAGATGGTAAGTAATTTTATAGTGTTTTTGGCGCTTTCGCTGGCACACTAGCGAACAACTCAGTATTTGATTCAATTGGAACCATTTATTTACAATTTCTAAATTACACATAAGCACACAAATAACAAAAGCAGGTGATACATGCATATATAATAAACAAGTAAATGCTGATTTCAAGATGAGCAGGAAGTCAAGGCTGTGAACCATTTACAATACACATAATTTAAAACCGTTTATTAAATTGGTTTTCAGTGTGTCCTTTGGTAAATTTGATTGCAAACAAACCCAGTGACAAGATGGTAATATGCACCATGTTCTCTCCTACGTCGGTTAATGGGATGAACCCAAAGTATGCGTCTTTTTCATAGTCTCCTTAATAACAAATAGCCTATAGCACGATGGCCTTTCTTCTATCAACAACACGTACTGAACGGAAAACAAAGACAGCAAAACAAAGATGCAACAAAAGTAACAATGAAATTATTAATTAAAAAAGCTTCTTGCCAAGTCTTTTTATTTAAATGTATTTTAAATGGAAATAAAGCAATGCGAACGTACTCATTATAGAGTACTCTGCTCAAAATCCGCTGTTCAGTTGCGCGCTGCCTCCGCTGCCGGTGTGAAAGCAAAATAGGCGCGCGCTGCTTCTGCTCTGCCTACCTGCTGCTAACGCTCTGCTTCCGCTCTGCTGCAGCTTGCGGTGTGAACCCGGCCTAGGGCTGAAACGATTCCTTGAGTATAGTGATGCACCGAAATGAAAAATCTTGGCCGAAACCGAAAACCGAAAAAGAGAAAACCAAGGCCGAAAACCGAAACCGAAACACCGAAAGAAATTATGCCAATTATTCCATTGCATTTATTGCTATGACCATGTACTAACTTTACTAAAATTAAGACATTGCAATTGCATAAATTAATATTAAAGTTTCAAAGATAATTACAATTACATAAATTATAAAAAACATAAAAAACATAATTACAAATTATGCAATATTTATTAAGCACATTGCAACAATGCACAGTATAAAATAAAATTCAAACTAAAAATGTATCCCACTCATGTGAATATTAAATAATAATGTACAGGCCTACTGGCCTGCAGAAAGGTTTTAAAATGAACTGTTCTCTCATAAAAACAAAGTGCATTTAGGTCAAGTGCATTTGAAATTGTTCTCTGTAGGACTAGAAAGTGCATTACTTCTCCAGTAGGCAAGACTGTTATCACTTCTGGGGATGGGGACTTCAGACAGATAACCATCTAGCTGTTGAGCAGTTGAGCTTGTCATCTGCCTGACATTTGAGAAATATTTGAGAGAGTGTATTTAAATAGGGGCAGGGCATAAATAATTTGTTTTATCAAATTAAAGCAGAAATCTAGCAGAAATATGGCTACAATCTGATATTATGTATGTATATGTATATATATATGTGTGTGTGTGTGTGTGTGTATATATATATATATATATATATATATATATATATATAGGCTACTGTAAATAAAATGTCACATATATAGTAGCCTAAGAACTAGAACAATAGCCAATGTATTATTATTTGAGGCACTTTCTTGCAGAATTTCACTGAAAATATCAGACAACGAGGGTGAATGCCAAGAGACGAGTCTTTTTTCCGCGCTCTGATCTGTCTCCTGCGCTTGGCGCTTCTCCGTCTCCACGCGGGTTCTCCGCATCCAGCGCGGCCTGGAGCATTTCTCGTGCGCGCTGCCTTATTTCCGCATCCAAGTAATGATCTTTATAACGCGGATCAAGCACATTCGCGATGAAGTGCAGAGGATCCGAAAAGATCTCAGTGAGACGTGTGCTAACAGACTCTATAAGACTGTACCTTTCTTTGTTCTCACTTCGTGGTCCGTCTCAATCTCTTTGTTAGGAGACGCTTTAGTGCTGCGAATAAAGGAATAAGAAGAGAGAATGTTCTCACTGGTGTGAAGTGAATGTCGCGGGGAGCTCGTGGTCTGCGCTATGCAGGTGCACGTTCAGGTCGCGGTTTCTGTTTGCGTCATCATCACAACATTTCGGCCGTGTTGTTTCGGTGATAAAAGTCTTTCGGCCAAAAACCGAAAATGCTCTTTTGGGCCATTTTCGGCCGAAAATCTTCGGTGGCCGAATATTCGGTGCATCCCTACTTGAGTAACTCGATTACAAAAAAAAGATCGAGGCAAATTCCTCTGCCTAGAAGCCTCTTTTAATTTATTTTAAATCTCACATCAGGTTCTTTCGCAATGATTTTTTCAATGTGACACAACGCGTTTACGTCACCCACAAAGCGGAAGGAGACACAAGCGATGCGTCTGAAATCGCATACTGCAAGGAGTCAGCAGTGTTTTGAATTGAGGGCGCGTGCAAACGTAAAGAGAACATCGTGGCGTGTGTCCATTGCAAGATAGAGCTGGCATACCACAACTAGGGCCCTATGATTTCCGCGATGCATAAAATGCGAAGGGAAACGCGGAATCCAGTCATAAAAACGGAATTTACAGATTAATGCGGAATGGCACGGAATTTGCCAAATTTTGAATGAATTAATCAAAAATAGGTCATTGCACTTACATCAAATCACGATATGGACTAATATCTGTAAATATTAAGCCGGAACAGTCTATTTAAATATGAATCCTACATGTTCTGCATGTCTGTGTTAATGAATGGAGCAGAAGCGCAACTTTACACACACTGAAGCGCGCGTGATGCTCGCGGTAATTTCAGCTTCTGTTGTCTCACTAAATAAGGACGTGAACACATTAACAACATCTCCAGAACTGCTCTTCATGAGCATCTGAGCATTTGATTCACATCACATACACAGAACTAAACTATAGTCACATCACACACAGAACTGTAAAGGTACGTCAACCCGTCAAAATAAAAGTCCGGTTTAGATTAAAGTCAAGTATTTGCCAGAGATGTATTACTATTGTTCAGCAGAATGTACATAGCCTACTACTAAAAAAAATTAATCTAACATTTTTTTAAGGTTCACACAACCTTTCTTCCATGTTTTATTTTTAATAGTAAATCCCCTTTGTTTACCAAAAAGTTAAGTTTGCTTTATTTTCAGTAATTAAAAGATAAATTAAATTAATGTTAAATTAATGTTTTATGTGTTTAATGTTTAATGTGCATCTCAGAAAATGCTTTATTTAAAACCCCAACTGAATGGCACTTAATTCATCTGTCAACTTTGTCATTGTTCATTGTTCACAGTACAAGTACAGACAGAGAAACAATGGGTAATAATTAAGTGTTTATTTTTGATGTATGCATTGCATTCTTTGCATTTAAAAAATAAAATAAAAAAATTCTAAAAAAGGAATCCTAGTTGTTCATTTTAAGAGACCCAGGAGTCTTATTTTCTCTTGCATAATTAATATTGCACTTTAAGCAAAAACACATTTTATCCGATTACTAGATTAATCGATGGATTTTTTTGGTAGAATACTCGATTACTAAAATATTCGATAGCTACAGCCCTAGTAAGAATATTCAACAAGACTTGCATTCAATTACAATCAAAGACTTCTCATAACAAAATGAACATTGGTTTAGAAATAAATCTAACATTGGCAACTGCTGTAACACTCAGCTTATTAGACACAGATCCTCTTTTTTTTTTTTAGGTAGTAGCATCTAAGCATAAAGTATACAATAAACAAAGAGATTAGGAGTGCTCAGATTGATTGGCCACCAATCACAATCGGCCGATAATCACTTTGGGATGGTTGATCAGCGGTCTCTAAAAAAGCAGATCTCAATCTGATGACGTGCCTACATTGAAAGGTTTGGCATGACATTCAGCGGCTCTGTCTCAGTCTGTCTGGCACAGTTGAAATAATTATAATGCTTTAGGTGAGGAACAATTCATATTTCTTCATTAAATAACTGATAAAGTAATTTGAAAAAGTTTATGTGAGACATAATTAACAACTTTAAATAATTTATATTGCTAGTTTAGCCTTGGAGATTTATTTATTATTAGTAGTAGTCGTATTCTTATAACTAGGCCTATATATTGGCAGAAGAATGGATGTCGTGCTGACAATCATAAACAACAGCACGTGGTGTCACAGGCGGTGGTCTTCAGAGTGCACCTGGAAAGACAATAATGGACGACACTCATCGTGGTTGAGAAATATCAAGTTCTTTATGATCCACACAATGTACTTTACAAAGACTTGCAGGAGAATGAAAAAGCATGGGATGAAGTTGCAGCGGCTCTTGTTGCAGATGGTAAGTAATTTTATAGTGTTTTTGGCGCTTTCGCTGGCACACTAGCGAACAACTCAGTATTTGATTCAATTGGAACCATTTATTTACAATTTCTAAATTACACATAAGCACACAAATAACAAAAGCAGGTGATACATGCATATATAATAAACAAGTAAATGCTGATTTCAAGATGAGCAGGAAGTCAAGGCTGTGAACCATTTACAATACACATAATTTAAAACCGTTTATTAAATTGGTTTTCAGTGTGTCCTTTGGTAAATTTGATTGCAAACAAACCCAGTGACAAGATGGTAATATGCACCATGTTCTCTCCTACGTCGGTTAATGGGATGAACCCAAAGTATGCGTCTTTTTCATAGTCTCCTTAATAACAAATAGCCTATAGCACGATGGCCTTTCTTCTATCAACAACACGTACTGAACGGAAAACAAAGACAGCAAAACAAAGATGCAACAAAAGTAACAATGAAATTATTAATTAAAAAAGCTTCTTGCCAAGTCTTTTTATTTAAATGTATTTTAAATGGAAATAAAGCAATGCGAACGTACTCATTATAGAGTACTCTGCTCAAAATCCGCTGTTCAGTTGCGCGCTGCCTCCGCTGCCGGTGTGAAAGCAAAATAGGCGCGCGCTGCTTCTGCTCTGCCTACCTGCTGCTAACGCTCTGCTTCCGCTCTGCTGCAGCTTGCGGTGTGAACCCGGCCTAGGGCTGAAACGATTCCTTGAGTAACTCGATTACAAAAAAAAGATCGAGGCAAATTCCTCTGCCTAGAAGCCTCTTTTAATTTATTTTAAATCTCACATCAGGTTCTTTCGCAATGATTTTTTCAATGTGACACAACGCGTTTACGTCACCCACAAAGCGGAAGGAGACACAAGCGATGCGTCTGAAATCGCATACTGCAAGGAGTCAGCAGTGTTTTGAATTGAGGGCGCGTGCAAACGTAAAGAGAACATCGTGGCGTGTGTCCATTGCAAGATAGAGCTGGCATACCACAACTAGGGCCCTATGATTTCCGCGATGCATAAAATGCGAAGGGAAACGCGGAATCCAGTCATAAAAACGGAATTTACAGATTAATGCGGAATGGCACGGAATTTGCCAAATTTTGAATGAATTAATCAAAAATAGGTCATTGCACTTACATCAAATCACGATATGGACTAATATCTGTAAATATTAAGCCGGAACAGTCTATTTAAATATGAATCCTACATGTTCTGCATGTCTGTGTTAATGAATGGAGCAGAAGCGCAACTTTACACACACTGAAGCGCGCGTGATGCTCGCGGTAATTTCAGCTTCTGTTGTCTCACTAAATAAGGACGTGAACACATTAACAACATCTCCAGAACTGCTCTTCATGAGCATCTGAGCATTTGATTCACATCACATACACAGAACTAAACTAGAGTCACATCACACACAGAACTGTAAAGGTACGTCAACCCGTCAAAATAAAAGTCCGGTTTAGATTAAAGTCAAGTATTTGCCAGAGATGTATTACTATTGTTCAGCAGAATGTACATAGCCTACTACTAAAAAAAATTAATCTAACATTTTTTTAAGGTTCACACAACCTTTCTTCCATGTTTTATTTTTAATAGTAAATCCCCTTTGTTTACCAAAAAGTTAAGTTTGCTTTATTTTCAGTAATTTAAAGATAAATTAAATTAATGTTAAATTAATGTTTTATGTGTTTAATGTTTAATGTGCATCTCAGAAAATGCTTTATTTAAAACCCCAACTGAATGGCACTTAATTCATCTGTCAACTTTGTCATTGTTCATTGTTCACAGTACAAGTACAGACAGAGAAACAATGGGTAATAATTAAGTGTTTATTTTTGATGTATGCATTGCATTCTTTGCATTTAAAAAATAAAATAAAAAAATTCTAAAAAAGGAATCCTAGTTGTTCATTTTAAGAGACCCAGGAGTCTTATTTTCTCTTGCATAATTAATATTGCACTTTAAGCAAAAACACATTTTATCCGATTACTAGATTAATCGATGGATTTTTTTGGTAGAATACTCGATTACTAAAATATTCGATAGCTACAGCCCTAGTAAGAATATTCAACAAGACTTGCATTCAATTACAATCAAAGACTTCTCATAACAAAATGAACATTGGTTTAGAAATAAATCTAACATTGGCAACTGCTGTAACACTCAGCTTATTAGACACAGATCCTCTTTTTTTTTTTTTAGGTAGTAGCATCTAAGCATAAAGTATACAATAAACAAAGAGATTAGGAGTGCTCAGATTGATTGGCCACCAATCACAATCGGCCGATAATCACTTTGGGATGGTTGATCAGCGGTCTCTAAAAAAGCAGATCTCAATCTGATGACGTGCCTACATTGAAAGGTTTGGCATGACATTCAGCGGCTCTGTCTCAGTCTGTCTGGCACAGTTGAAATAATTATAATGCTTTAGGTGAGGAACAATTCATATTTCTTCATTAAATAACTGATAAAGTAATTTGAAAAAGTTTATGTGAGACATAATTTCACAAACAGTGTGAATGAATCGTTGCACGCTCTCTTTCTCTCTCAAAATGCAAATGGCTTCAAATCACATAGGGTCTGCACTATAATAGAGCTGCATGCTGCACAGTTAACACAGGAATTGACTGCACTATCAAGGCAGTGTCGCATCATAACTAAAGTTAATAAATTTTGAATTTAAATTTTAATTCTTGCCAGTGGGTAAACCAATGGTTCTCAATTCCAGTCCTCGTGCCCCCTGCTTTGAACATTTTGTATGTTTCTCTTTTGGCTTCAGACATTTTTTCTATTCGAATGTAAGTGCCCAGTGAAGTGGACCTCACTGGAGATTTTGATATGATTCCAGTTCGAATCGAACTTATATGTTCCATTCAAAGAGCATTGAAATGTGCAGGACGTGAATTTAAATTGCTAAATTATTTACAGAGGTATATGATGTCACACTTGTCCGTGTGTGAAGACATTGTGCAGCGCAAATCTGTGAATGTTCCGAAGTGAAGTAAACTTCAACAGATTTCCCTTGGTCAGGGAGTAGGGAACAATGAATGTGTAGAGACCATGTCATTAGCTGCATTTCCACTGTCGGGCCAGTGGGAGCCAGGGCTTAAAACGGGCCGGGCAGGGCTAATAGCCTCGGGCCAGTAGCACCGAGATCAGAATAGCGCAGGGTTTCCACAGTCGAGCCTGAAGCTCTGCTGGATGTCATTAAAACACGCACTTTACACGTGTCACGCAACGCCATCATTTCACCAAAGATTGACTCATCGGTTTTCGGATCACAAGTAGTTCTTTCGGACAGTTTGATTCAATAAACCGGTTGAAGATAACGGTTCACCGGTTCTTTTGCGCTCGGCGTAATGACGTCGTTGGCGATGATTGCCCTTAATTCAAGCCTTCGGTTTACCTGGGCTTATAACACTAGCACAGAATCAGTTCAGAATCAATCACCAAAAGAATCAGTTCGGTTCAGATGCTCTGTGTGTCGGTGTGCTTCACTCTGAATCACACATGCGCAGTATCATCAGCTCCTCGGTTCTCGAATCGAGAACGAGTCAATCTTTCGTTCGTTATCTGGCTCGGCTCTGTGTTCATCTTCAGTTCTCTCTTCACAGCAGTTCAGTCAGTGTACTGTTTGAGTAAATGAATTACTCCAGGATATTGGTTTGTTTGAACTCAGAGGGAGTGTCAGCCACATTAAAAAAGTTAACAGCTTAAGTCATTTGTGGATTAATGTGTATTGGAGACGCGAACCGTTTAAAACGATTCAGTTCGATTTGGTGAACTGGTTTAAAAAGATCCGATTACATCGAATGATTCGTTCGCAAACCGGATATCACAAACTGCTTTGTTTTGAACTCTCTCACAACAGACACGGAAGAGAAGACAATGCTGAATAAAGTCGTAGTGTTTGCTATTTTTCGACCAAAATGTATTTTCAATGCTTCAAAATATTCTAACTGACCCTCTGATGTCACATGGACTACTTTGATGATGTTTTTCTTACCTTTCTGGACATGGACAGTAGACCGTACACACAGCTTCAATGGAGGGACTGAGAGCTCTCGGACTAAATCTAAAATATCTTAAACTGTGATCCAAAGATAAACTGAGGTCTTACGGGTTTGGAATGACATGAGGGTAAGTTATTAATGACATAATTATGATTTTTCGATGAACTAACCCTTTAAGAATGAATGATAATATCTTTTTTTATTTTATAAAAGTTCCTGAACAAAAACATATTTACTATGGTAATGTTAATGTTTAGCGTGCACAGTCTTTTACATCGCTTATAAATATTTCTGCCTTGTTTAGTAATTATAATCAACATCGGATCAAGTTATTTCAAACACTTGCTGCAGACTGAAAGTGAGTTTTGAGCTCAACTTATTTTTAAAAGTCTTTAATACTGGTGTTATCTTTATGAAATGATCTGCAGCGCTGAGCTCTCCAGACGCAGAGAAACTCCGCCTTTGTTCATAACCACTCCTCTAGCCCCAGCTGGCCCTCTTTAGCCCAAGGTTTTCGTCGGGCCAAAAAACCCTGGCCGTTGGCCCCGAGGAAGCCCCAACAAGGCACGATCAAGCCCTCGGAAGTGACAGTGGAAACGCGACTGGCCCTGGCACGTACTAGCACGCCCGGTTTAAGCCTGACAGTGGAAACGCGGCTATTGTGAACACAGTTCATGCACAGAGATCACTTCTAATGAGCTGGTTATCTGAATAAGGTGTGTTAACATATAGAGACATGTGAAATATGCAGAGCTAGGGGTCGTGTGAGGACTGGAATTGAAAACGCTTGTTTCAATGCGCTTTTCTGAAGACCGCATTATTCACATTATTCTAGGGCTGTAGCTACCGAATATTTTAGTAATCGAGTAATCTACCAAAAATTCCATCGATTAATCGAGTAATCGGATAAAATTTGTTTTTGCTTAATTAAAGTGCAATATTAATTATGCAAGAGAAAATAAGACTCCTGGGTCTCTTAAAATGAACAACTATGTTCCCTTTTTTAGAAAAAAAATATTTTTATTTTTTAAATGCATAAAATGCAATGCATACATCAAAAATAAACATTTAATTATTATCCATTGTTTCTCTGTCTGTACTTGTACTGTGAACAATGACAATAAAGTAGACAGATGAATTAAGTGCATTTAAGTGCCATTCAGTTGGGGTTTTATATAAAGCATTTTCTGAGATGCACATTAAACATTAAACACACAAAACATTAATTTGTCTTTTAATTATTGAAAATTAAGCAAACTTAACTTTTTGTTAAACAAAGGGGATTTACTATTAAAAATAAAACATGGAAGAAATGTGTGGTTAAACCTTAAAAAAAATAATGTTTAATTTTTTTTTTGTTTAGTAGTAGGCTATGATCATTCTGCTGAACAATAGTCTTTAACCGGACTTTTATTTTGACGGGTTGACGTACCTTTACAGTTCTGTGTATTTGATGTGACGCTAGTTTAGTTCTGTGTATGTGATGTGACGCTAGTTTAGTTCTGTGTATGTGATGTGATGCTAGTTTAGTTCTGTGTATGTGATGTGATGCTAGTTTAGTTCTGTGTATGTGATGTGACGCTAGTTTTACTCAAATCAAACAGTCAAATGCTCATGAAGTGACTGTCAGAGCAGTTCTGAAGATGTTGTTCATGTGTTCACATCTTTAGTGAGACAGCAGAAGCTGAAATCACCGGAGCGTCACGCGCGCTTCAGTGTGTGTGTGATAAAGGAAGACGCGCTTCTGCTCCATTCATAAACAGAGACATGCACAACATGTAGGATTCATATTTAAATAGACTGTTCCGGCTTAATATTTACAGATATTAGTCCATATCGTGATTTGATGTAAGTGCAAATGACTTATTTTTGATGAATTCATTCAAAATTTGGCAAATTCCGTGCCATTCCGCGTTAAACTGTAAATTCCGTTTTTATGACTGGATTCCGCGTTTCCCTTCGCATTTTATGCATCGCGGAAATCATAGGGCCCTAGTTGTGGTATGCCAGCTCTATCTTGCAATGGACACACGCCACGATGTTCTCTTTACGTTTGCACGCGCCCTCAATTCAAAACACTGCTGACTCCTTGCAGTATGCGATTTCAGACGCATCGCTTGTGTCTCCTTCTATGGAATGATATTGCGGACTTTATTCAAAAGGCATTGCAAATTGTATTTGCAATTGCGTTTTCAATTTGTGGACGCATAAAATGTGACATAATCCAAACGCAAATGCAAATCGCGCATTACCGTTTTCATTTTCGATTAAGTGAACGCACAGTGTCTGCCAAATTTAAAATGGAAATGCAAAGTCCGTTTGCAATTGTTTCTCCCATATCTTATGAGCTATGAGCCTGTCATATTTAAATAGCAATATTAATTACCACATTTGCCTTTTCACTCTCTCTGCACTGTGCATGTAAACTGCCAAAACTCAAATGGAATCGCAATACCTTTTGCATTTGAATTTCCAACGTATACACGGAAACCTGTCAATCAAGTGACAGGGGTGGGGCCGTTTTATTGGGCGTGTTTGCATTGGGAAGTGACGATCGTACTAAAATGTAATCTGTTTTTACTAGGGTAAATATGAGTTAACGATAGTGTTTATAATTAAGCCACAGTAGCCACAAATGTACAGTTGTCTTAGACGAATTCTCCTTGATTCAGCAGCTGCACGATGTACAGCAGAGAGTCCTGTCTTGAATCTAGAGATCTGGTACTATTTCAGTGTGGCTTGGTAGCTCAGTGGTTAGTGACTGTCATCTCTCACGGCATACCGTCTTTTAGCGCGTGTTCGAAACCCGGGCAGACACAGACGTTCTTTATTTTTTTGTTTATCCTACTAACTTCAGCCGCTGATTTCGGACTTGCATCCTCAGTAGTTCAGACTTTGTGCAGTCGACTCGGGAGTGTGATGTCTGCGAGGACGCAGGTCCGGTAATTCTGCAAACAGCAGCGTACTTGATAACATGTCAGCTCGCCTTGACTACTGCAATTTTCCTCACTGTATGATCGCCCGTTTGGCGGCTGAAGTTAGTAGGATAAACAAAAATATAAAGAACGTCTGTGTCGGCCCGGGTTTCGAACACACGCTAAAAGACTGTATGTCGTGAGAGATGATAGTCACTAACCACTGAGCTACCAAGCTACACTGAAGTAGCACCAGATCTCTAGATTCAAGACAGGACTCTCTGCTGTACATCGTGCAGCTGCTGAATCAAGGAGAATTCGTCTAAGACAACTGTACATTTGTGGCTACTGTGGCTTAATTATAAACACTATCGTTAACTCATATTTACCCTAGTAAAAACATATTACATTTTAGTACGATCGTCACTTCCCAATGCAAACACGCCCAATAAAACGGCCCCACCCCTGTCACTTGATTGACAGGTTTCCGTGTATACGTTGGAAATTCAAATGCAAAAGGTATTGCGATTCCATTTGAGTTTTGGCAGTTTACATGCACAGTGCAGAGAGAGTGAAAAGGCAAATGTGGTAATTAATATTGCTATTTAAATATGACAGGCTCATAGCTCCTAAGATATGGGAGAAACAATTGCAAACGGACTTTGCATTTCCATTTTAAATTTGGCAGACACTGTGCGTTCACTTAATCGAAAATGAAAACGGTAATGCGCGATTTGCATTTGCGTCTGGATTATGTCACATTTTATGCGTCCACAAATTGAAAACGCAATTGCAAATACAATTTGCAATGCCTTTTGAATAAAGTCCGCAATATCATTCCATATCCTTCCACTTTGTGGGTGACGTAAACGCGTTGTCACATTAAAAAAATAATTGCGAAAGAACCTGACGTGAGATTTAAATATATAAATTAAAAGAGGCTTCTAGGCAGAGGAATTTGCCTCGATAATTTTTTGTAATCGAGTTACTCGAGGAATCGTTTCAGCCCTACATTATTCCATTTGCAGTGCGTTTTTTTTTCCGTCCTCATGTTAATGGATTAAAGCGTTCACACTGCACACACGGTTATTGGGCTGACAAGAGGCCCACCTGGTGGAGATGCATCATCTCCTGATTTCACTGGTGGCTCTCCAATCTCAGATCTCCAGCACACAGCAGGACTCCAGTCACTCCATTGCCCCCGAAAATAATAATCTCTAGTGGGCTCAACAGGCTTCACACGCACCCTGGCCTGGTACTCCTCTCCTACAGTCAGTTTATTATGGTCCAGCGCCACGTAATTTTCCTGAGTGACATTGTAATGTGCTGTCATCTGCAGGACAGAAGCATAGAACAATATGCAATAATACATGAACACAAACTCAATATATAAAACAACACTCAAAATGATGCTGCATTTGACTTGCAGAGTCAGTCTGAGCAGCTAACTGAAGATTTAAATGCATGCGAACGCAAATGTTATCTTACCTCCCAGCTTATATGTAAGGCTTTAAACTGCATCTGAAATTCATAATCTTTTAGGTTTTCTGGAAAGTTACTGCCTTTACTCCAAGTTATTTTGTCTCCACTTACAGTGGGCATATCTGGGGGTTGGGTTTTAACTGTAATTTAAAAACACAAATAAAAAACAAACAACCATTTAAAAGGAGCATGGTGCTTGCATAGACGTGTTTAATTCATAAGGAATGCAGGAACAGCTGATTTACACTTTGAGTGTGATGTAAGTTAATGCCTAAATGTTGACAATACAAGTTTAAAGTTTGTCAGTGTGTATTTCACCTGTTGCATCACCAAACACACGAACAGACTCGCAAACAAACGTCGCAATCGCTGAGGAGTAACCAAAGCAGAAGTACAAAAATAGGTCGACTAGTATAGATTTTGACCAAGTTTATCTCCGAAATGCCTTGTTTTGTGTAAAAGGTATCAAAAAGTTTGTCTAATGGTTCAAAGGATTGAAAAGACCATTATCAAGGCAAGTGACTGCTGTTCTAATGATTCTTAGTAGTATTTAGATAGTATTTTTAGTATTGGCTAGTAGTAAGCTACGTGATTAACCCAGATTGCTTAAACACATTGGCAGCATTTATTTTTTTGCGGTCATTTATATTTTGTCCTTTATTCAAATCATAGAATTTAACATTTAAAATAAAAACAACAACAACAAAAACTTGATTATTACCCATTTTTAAGATTCCCTTATATTCAAATGGGTTATTTTGTATTTTGATGGTAGTGTTTTGCACATTTAAATATAATTTTCCGTGCAAATGTTTATTTTACTGTGATGTATGTGTGTGTTTTATTTTTAAAGTTACCTTCCATTTAAAGCACATTTGCAACCCACTAATAGCAGAATTAATTCTACTTACTGTGTAGGCTAGGCTGATAATACAGTTTAGTGATGACAGATCCATTACAGGTTACATTCAACCAGAATGTGTTAAGATAAAAGAAGAGCTGTGTTAAAGAAAGGGGAATGTAAGAAGAGAATGTGTGTTAATCAACTCAACAGGTGAACAGAAACTGAACAGAATAATCTCATCCATTTCTACTTACAGGTTTTTGAAAGCTTAAAGAACAACTTCTCTTAGCATGCGATTGATTGCTCAGTGCCACTAGTTCACACGATCTACAAACACATCTACAAACACATATAAATGCAATTCAGATTTGAAAAGGTTTATTTATCAGTGTTAAAACTGTCCGTCCTGAAACTTCAAACTTCAAAACCTCAAACCTTTTTAAGTTACATTTCCCCGCAAGCACACATCGCTGGTCAGAGAAAGCTGTAGCGTTCCACCACACACAAGAAATGTTGGTCACATAGTCACTCACACAGGTCAGACCTGCTGTTTATGGTTGAACCAAAAGACAAGCACAATTAGAGATCAGAAGACATATATAGTTGTTTTTCAATATTTATAGTGGTACGAAATGGGCAAACAACAAAGTTCCCTACAAAACAGATGGACATAAACACACTTAACTAATATTAATTGGCTCTCAGAACATTCTGGGAACATTGTTTTATGGTTGTACACATATAATATCTAAACATGAAGCTTATATTAATGTTAGGGGGACATTCTGTGTTTGCTCCAGTAGTTACCAGTTTGTGTGTTCCTGCACTGGCTGGTCCCATAAAATATGAAGAAGATAAAGAGAGAGGTATACCAGTAACCCTTCATCACTCCTTGGATCTTTAAACACAAATGCAAAACATAATTCTTAAAAATAATAAAAATAAAAATAAAGGAATTTTTTTACCCATGTTCTAAACAATAAAAGTGAATGGAGAGATCTGTCAAGCTCAGAAATGACAAAAAAGCTACAAAAATGTGTCCATGTGTGCTATATAAGCATATTGAATCTATATAATATATTTTTTTTTTGTATGCAGAGAACAAAAGATTTCATCATTGTACATACGTGATTAGCTTGGACATTCTGCAGAAAATAAAACCGTACAGGTCCAGAACGACATGAGGATAAGGAAATGAGGACAATTTAAATTTTGGGGTGACTGAACACTTAAAAACATACCTTATAGGTAACAACACTCATGTATGTCATTGAAAGGCCTGATGCACACTCCATAAGTGCAGTAGATGGTAAGCATATTAACTTTAAATCTGGCTTCTAAAAATCTACGTTTTCAGGCTACGTTTGTTCTCACTGTCAGATTTTGGGATTGAGAACCGAATTTAATTTACAGAAGTGAGTCTCAAAATGTCTCAATCACACAGAAACCAAAGTCCCCTTCAAGAAAAGTCTGTTCACTCGGCGCCCACAGGCTACTGTATTTGCGACACCTCTGGGCAGCTCAAACAAGACCAAGTCCTGTCTAAATGAATGGGAACAGTGTTGCCAGATTGGATGGACGATTTCCAGCCCAAAAGTTTACAAAAACCTGCCCAAATTTTAACTTTAAACTTTAATTTTAACTGTCGAAATAATGTGATGGAATATATTACTGAAGATAGATAATGGCCATTTTTAACTCCTTAAAACTAAATAATGATGACAAAATAATCTGATGTCAATATATCTAATAATATAATCTAAATATGATGTTAAATAAATTTCCCAGTAACGGATCAAATCGGGGCAAAGACTTTAAAGAGAGAATAGGCTACCGAACATGAATAAAATATTCAAGCAAACAGTCAAAACGGCAATCAAGAAATTACAATATTATACAGTGTTACCAATACACTTAAAACTTATGTATCATTTTTAATGTCAGTCACAATATCACTACTTGGGAGGATAAATGTCATCAAGATAATCTATTTACCAAAAATACTATACTTGTTTAAGAATATTCCTGTTTTCTTACCAAAATCCTTTTTCAAGAAAATTTATTAAATTATTCAACCCTCTCTGTGGGATTACAAGACTCCAAGAATAAACAAAAAAACATTGAACCAAATCTGAAATGAACGGAGGGTCTATCCCTTCCAAATTTTATGATTTATTATTAGGTGTGTGCTTTAAAAAAAAAAAAAAAACTCCCTCAACATAACTTCTAACACACTCCCACACTTGGTTAGCTATTGAAGTGGAAGACTGTGATCCATATTTTGTATCCATGATCTGTAAACTGAGGGTAAATTTGCTTCCTTTGCACAACTACAAACAAAGTTCAGACTACATAGCAATAATTTCTTTAGATACCTACTGGTTAGAGGCACAACCACAATCTATGCTAGATTGTTTTACTATACCCCCATATAAAGATACATTTACCTCTAATATATATAACAAATTACAAACAATGTCTTCCCCCTAGTCCAATAAATATAAGTGCTAGAATATTCTCAGAACTACCTTTGTACTCACTTCTTGAGTCATTTTGCAATTTTTTTAAGCAGCAGGGTGTTTTTATTTTTTATTTTTTGCAGATGGAAATCTGTTTTCAGCATGTTCCAGAATGAGTTAGAACTACAAAATGTCATGATACATTGAGTCTTCAACAGTATATCTTTTGATTTATCGTTTAAAACCTAACAAATTCCTTTTTGTTAAATGTTTGAAATAAATGCTGCTTGGTTTGACGTGCAATGCATGCAATGACATTCTTTTTTTTTATAGCAGCTTAAAGAGACAGTTCACCCAAATAGCAAAATTATGTCATTAATAACTTACCCTCATGTTGTTCCAAACCCGTAAGACCTCTATTTATCTTTGGAACACCTAGCCGAGCCAGATAATGAACAAAAGACTGACTCGTTCACGAGTCAAGAACCGGTTGCATCGGTTTTCGGATCACCAGTAGTTCTTTCAGACAGTTCGATTCAATAAACCGGTTGAAGAAAACGGTTCACTGGTTCTTTTGCACTCAACGTAATGGCCTCATTGGCGATGATTGCCCTTGATTCAAGCCTTTGGTTTACCCGGGCTCATAACATTAGCACAGAATCAGTTCGGTTCAGACGTTCTGTGTGTCGGTCTGCTTCACGCTGAATCACACATGCGCAGTATCATCAGCTCCTCGGTTCTCGAATTGGACGCATGAGACAGAAACGGTTCTTGACTCGAGAACGAGTCAGTCTATTGTTCGTTATCTGGTTCGGCTCTGTGTTCATCTTCAGTTCTCTCTTCACAGCAGTTCAGTCAGTGTACTGTTTGAGTGCATGCATTACTCCGGGATATTGGTTTGTTTTAACTCAGAGGGAGTGTCAGCCACATTAAAAAAGTTAACAGCTTAAGTCATTTGTGGATTAATGCGTATTAGAGACGCGAACCATTTAAAACGATTCAGTTTGATTTGGTGAACTGGTTCAAAAAGATCCGGTTACATCGAATGATTTGTTCACGAACCGGATATCACAAAGTGTATGGAATCAGATTTTTGCCAAATAAAACAAACGCAACTTTTGCGAAAACGAACAAAAAATATACATTGATAAATGAGAAAAACACTCTGAAAATAAAAACGATAAACTAAATAGCAAAAAAGTAACAGCGTCTTCAAATAAACTGCATTCTTTGTTGATTTCACTTTCAGCTTCACGTTTGCTGAACGCAGTTTTGAATGCGCTGCCAGTGTTTTCGTTTTCGCTTTCCAAGTTTTTGTTTGCGCTTCGCAGATTTACGTTCGCCATTCTGACACAAACCTCTCGTGAGGGCGGGCTTAACAGCGGCTCGCTCTGATTGGCTCTTGAGATTTTGATCGGCGGCTCATTGAACCGCAAGTAGTGTTTTAGTGGCACGGGCACGTGTGGGTAGATGTAATAAGAGGATATTAAAGAACATTAATGATAAAACACGGATATTTTCCACATAGGCTTATTCGAGATGAGTAATCGGGAGGCTCACAGAGCGTCGTCAACATCCTGCTCGGCAGGACATTCGAGGCAGCCTGAGGTAAGTTTGTTGTAACTAATATAATAGATAAATCGAGATATAACAAGTGTTATTCCTCTGCAGAATGCAACAGTTTTATTTAGATTAGTAAGTGTTTGTCACGGATAGGTTTGTTATTTACATGTCTGCAGTGCACTTATGTTTTGTATTTGTATTATGTTATGAAGTTTGATTCAGTCCGTTACCCTGATTGCTCTTTATAACGCAACATTTTGCCACCTTGGATTTGTAATTTTCTGATCATCTTAGAGATATTGAGCTTCAAAGATTATATACCATACTCCTTTGTAGATATAACCTAAAAATCACATAATGTAAATAAGTTGTCATAAAATACAAATGTGAATAAATAAATTTGGAAAAAAAAATGTGAAAGAGAACCTTATAATTCCATGGTGATGATACCTAATATATTCAAGGATGTCGCGTGTATTTTTTAGCAAAGGACTCAGACTGATCATAACATCATAGAGCTGCTTAACCCTTCACTGGCCAAACCAGCACGAGTCATGGGCAGCGCTCGCGACAGTGTCCACCTGTGGAAGTTTTTTTACATGATTAAAATAGAAAACTTATTTGAAATTTAAATGTGACAATATTTGTTTTTACTGTAAATGTACCCTTGGTGAGCATAAGTGACTGATTTCAAAAACATTAAATGTTTCCAACAGGAAATGGAGAGAGGAAAAGGGTAAAGAAACGGCTTTGTTAATACCGTTTGTTCCAAAGTTAACCTTATCTGTAAACTTCTGTAAAGCAGCAGTTTGTTATAAACTAATTGTACGTTTTCAAATGTCTTGAATGATTATTGTACTATATAATGTCATTAAATGTCTTAAATACATATTGTATATTTTACTGCCCTAGATGGCGATACTCGGGATGAGGAGGCACTCTCTGTCCCACGGGTGATGCAGTGGCTGACTCGTCAAGCACATAGGCACCTGCTTCAGAGACAAGCCTTTAAAAAAAACTGTTGAATTTGATAAGACATGCACCCAAACCATTACATTTCCCGCTGCACATCTGTCAGATTTTAATGAATTTTACGAAATCATGAAAACAGCAGTGCAACATGGTGCTTGCTTTTAGTGTAGATTTCAAAATGAACTTGAATGTCTAGACCATGTTCCTCCCAAAAGTTTTAATTTCTTTTTTTAAAATCATAGATACTGTACAACAACACTTGTTAATGATTTTACATGCTTTTCAGTGGTTTACAAAGTCTTAAATACTTTTGTTACAGTATTTCACAAAAAAACACTATTGTTCAAAATAAATGAATGGCAATTTAAAGTGATTTTCTAGTGAATTATTATACACCAGAAAATAAAAGACAGTAAAATGTCTTGGTCATGTGACTCCTTGGCAAAAGATGATGTTTAAACACCAACAGATAGTGGTTTCTAATCTAAATCATTCATGTGCCGATAACATGCGCAACATCTTGCATTGCACTTGTCCATAACATTAAGTTACTTGAGTCTTCAGATAGGCAAAGCACAGGCTGACAGACACAGTGAGAAGACACAAGATATCGAGATAAATTGGCAGCATAACGTTATGAAGTGTTGGCCTGAACAACCCTGCAGATGCATCTGAACACAATGAGAGGGGAAGCCCAGCAGTCAGAGCTGCCTCCATTGTGATTTCAGGTGGGAGATTGTTTCAAAGAAAGAATTCAGCTGTGAACCAACTTCTGCCTTCTTTCTAACCCGTATGACTTTCACATTTAAGTCAAATGTTAAATAGAGCACTATCTTTGGATGACATCAAGCGTCTGTAGATATAGAGCCCGGTCATTCATTTATTGGTATTTTATATACACAGAATAAGATTAATTGGTTCAGTGCCTACCTGGAGAAGTGACATCTTTGGCCCTGATAAGTAATATAAAAAAGAGGATTCGATATTTGTTTTTGTATGAAAAAACAAAGATAGAACTGTTTTCTTAACCAGATTAATGACACAGCGTTATCATTAACGTAAATACAAAAGACAATTTCCAATTAAAGAAAGATCATTAAGAAACGTGTTTCACATATCCATTTTAAACCTAAAAAATAAGCCCAAGTAACGTTATAACTTAACTTACTTTGGCACCAATGGTCTCTAACGTAACAATCTTAACTTGCGATGCTTTTGAGAAACACAGTTAAGTTCATATAAGTAACGAACAATGTAAATAAAGACCAACTGTTGCATTCTGCAGAGGAATAACACTTGTTATATCTCGATTTATCTATTATATTAGTTACAACAAACTTACCTCAGGCTGCCTCGAATGTCCTGCCGAGCAGGATGTTGACGATGCTCTTTGAGCCTCCCGATTACTCATCTCGAATAAGCCTATACTTCTTCCGATGTGGAAAATATCCGTGTTTTATCATTAATGTTCTTTAATATCCTCTTATTACATCTCCCCACATGCGCCCGCGCCACTAAAACACTACTTCCGGTTCAATGAGCCGGCGATCAAAATCTCACGAGCCAATCAGAGCGAGCCGCTGTTAAGCCCGCCCTCATCAGAGGTTTGTGTCAGAACGGCGAACGTAAATCTGCGAAGCAAAAACAAAAACTTGGAAAGCGATGGAGGGACCGAGAGCTCTCGGACTAAATCTAAAATATCTTAAACTGTGTTCCGAAGATAAACAGAGGTCTTACGGGTTTGAAACAACAATACATCATTGCTCAGCCCAGCAGTTATTTAATATTGTAAGTATAAGACTTACCCCTCACTTTCAGCTGTCTGTTAAACAGCTGTCTGCGTAGGCACCATGGATGCTGAGGTCTGTCTCTCTGTCTACCTGACCCCCAACCCTTCATCCTCCTCCCTTTACCGCTCTCGCTCTCGGTGCCCCTCCCCTTCTACCTCCATCTGACAGAAGGATCTCTTTCTCTATCACTCTACTCCTTCCTTTCTGTTAATCATCTGACCTCTCTCAAACCAAATGGGCCTGGCTGAGCAGCCAACTTACATTCTCACCAAACACACACACACACACACACACACACATTTTATTAATTTATACATAAGTACAGACAGAGAAACGATGGATAATTAAATGTTTGTTTTTGATGTATGCATTGCATTCTATGCATTTAAATAATAAAAATATTTTTTTTCTAAAAAAGGAAACTTAGTTGTTCATTTTAAGAGACCCAGGAGTCTTATTTTCTCTTGCATAATTAATATTGCACTTTAATTAAGCAATAACACATTCTATCCAATTACTAGATTAATCGATGGAATTTTTGGTAGATTACTCGATTACTAAAATATTCGATAGCTACAGCCCTACTGCAGAGATAACACAACGTGTGCCGTATACGTCTGATTCGCGAACTAATGATTCCTTTGAACCGATTCAATTTAATGAATGGTTTAAACAACTGACCTGTACAACACTGAACTCACGAGACGTCTGAATTGGTGTATAAAAAAAAATCTGTAACACTTTACAATAATGTTCTATTTATTAAACTATTTAACTACATTATTTAATGTTTACTATTACTAAACTGCACTTCTACAACATTGTTAATTTCAACATTTAGGCTATAGCCTTCATTGTTGAAATCAAAAGTTGTACAGATTTGTTAACATAGTTAATGCACTGTGAAGTAACATTACCAAACAATGAACAGCTGTGAGTTTATGAACTAAGATAAACAAAGATGAATAAATATAGTAACAAAAGTATTACTCGTGGTAAATTCATGTTAGTTAATATGTTAAAGGGATAGTTCACTTTCAAATTAAATTTTGGTATGTTTTAGCTTACCTCAAGGAAATCCAAGATGTAGATTTCGTTGTTTCCGCAGTATTTCCCATTTTGATATTTTTAGGTCAAATCGTTCTTAACTGTGACTCATATAATGGAGGTCTATGGTCACCACCTCAAAGAGCATGCACAGAGAAGTCCAAATTAAACAATTCTCCATCGTAAGTACACATGAAACGTGCGGTTTGTGTAAGAAAACGAACAGTATTTATATAGTTTTTACCTCTTGTACACAACCACGTCCAACTGATCTGAGGGCGCGAGTGCTTCCTAATGTGACGTGCGTGCGCGCTCTGGCTTAGTCTGCACAAGCGCGGAAAGCGCCGGAAGTGATCTCTCGCGCATGAACGTTCGCGGCGGCGCAGCATAACGTTCGTTCTGAACGTTGAGTAATTAAATACATCGGTATGGCGGTATACAAAAAATTAACATCATAACGAAAATATACACTGATTATATACACTGACAAGTATATCCAAAATTATATAGAAAAAACATCACCTTTATTGTTTTATAAGTATACAACAAATTTATAATGCATAAAATATTTATTTTGAAACTTGGCAACACTTCATGTGTGCATGAGCAAATTTGCTAACGGATGCCCCAAATTTGTCCAGTATTAAAATACCACAAGTCAATGATGTTTGCACATTGTATCAAACACGGACTCAAGTGGATTCAAGTGGTTTGCACACTGTACAGTAAGTAAGATTTTGGGGATCTTCACCAATAAAATAATAATAAATAAAAATAAATAAAAAAATCTCATGATTTTAGCCAAAATAGGAGTCTCTAATCCAGAATAATACTACCTCCAGAGAAATCAGCTGTTGTCTTCTCACCTTAAATGCAGACTTTTTCACTGAAGAAAACAGTATTATGGATGGAAGATTTGTATTTTAGCCAGAAGCAACAGTTTTAAGTTAAAACATCTTGATGTTGTAATGAATTGAACCTTACTAGTCATCGGCAAGAAGGAGGCGGGAACCGGCGGACAATCAAATAACCTTTTAATAACTCCAAAATAAACACAAAACAGCTCAAATAAAACCAAAACACAACTAAAAGCCCAGGCCTGGTCCTCTCTCGTCCTTCACTGTCGTCGCTCCAGTTTTATATCCTTCCATCTCCTACGTGGGACTCGAGACCGGCGGTGGGTCGCAGGTGTCACTGATTTGCCTTATCATTGCCGGCCTCACTCCTTGTTCCCACGTCCCTCGGCCCCGCCCCACTCACCACATACCCCCATCGCCCCTCGCAGTACCCTCGAGACTGCGCACTACTCCCAACCACCCCCACCCGGTCCGGGGGGGACCGCTCACGGGGACCTGCGGGAACCTGGGGGTAGGACAGACGAGGTGAGAGAAAAGGAGATGGAAGGAGGAGCGACAGAGACGAGAGAGGGGAGAGAGAAAAAAAAAAAAATTCCGGTTCCCAGATGCACTGCTGCTCGGCCCTCCACCAGCTGGGCGATCTCCTCCGCGGTGCCTGGCGGTGGCACTGGACGGCCCTCGGCGGACGGCACGACACCCCTCCGCCGCCCAGTGGCCGGCGATGGCTCCTCCGGTTTTGGCCAGCCGGCAGGAGTCCCCCGTTCCCTGCTCCTCCGGATACCTTCACGGAGGCAGCAGGCTCCGGCCCCCTGGCGAACGGCGCCGACTCCTCCGCTCCCTCACGGACGGCAGCCGTCCCTCCACATTGCGGGCGGTCGGTAGCAAGCTCGCCCGTCCCCGGCAACTCGCTCCAGTCCACCGCCTCGAGCGTCCATAGATCCTCCTCGCCAGCTCCGTGGCACCGCGGATTCACCACAGCGGCGAGGGATCTTCAGCAGCGCGTCCCTCCTCCTCCCGGGTTTCGGCACCACTGTAATGAATTAACCTTACTAGTCATCGGCAAGAAGGAGGCGGGAACCGGCGGACAATCAAATAACATTTTAATAACTCAAATAAAACCAAAACACAACTAAAAGCCCAGGCCTGGTCCTCTCTCGTCCTTCACTGTCGTCGCTCCAGTTTTATATCCTTCCATCTCCTACGTGGGACTCGAGACGGGCGGTGGGTCGCAGGTGTCACTGATTTGCCCAATCATTGCCGGCCTCACTCCTTGTTCCCACGTCCCTCGGCCCGCCCCACTCGCCACAGATGTATTTGTCTGTTACAAACACAATTTTTACCCTTCACTAGAGTGATTACATGCATATTATTGTCGTGTTTTGATCAGCTGTTTGGACTCATTCTGACGGCACCCATTCACTGCAGAGGATCCACTGGTGAAAGTGATGTAATGAGAGCTCACTTCTAATGAGCTGAATATCTGAATCAGGTGTGTTAACAAAGAGAAACATGCAAAACATGTAGAGTTAGGGGGCACAAGGACGAGGACTGGAATTGAGAACGCTTATTAAACCTTTCAATGCGCTTTCCTGAAGACCATGTGCTCATGCAAGCTCACAGTGCACACACATAATATTGCAAGGTTCACATTACTCCATTTGCAGTGCATATTTTTTTCCGCGCTTATCTTAATGGTTTAAAGTGTTCGCACTGCACACACGGTGCATCTGCAGCAGTGCAGAGATAATTTCATTTCCAAGTCTTTTTTTTGCTGTGATGCACGCCCTGAATTAAAGTAACCGCACATTGTTTGCAGTAAATATGAACATGCATTGACACAAATGTAGTAATTAAACCATAAATCCATGTAATTAGTCTACTGTGTTTCACAGTTAACACAGTCTATGGCTTTTTGGCGAGGTTTAAAGGAAAAGAGCACTTTTAGATAAACAAGGCAATAATTTAAATTCTTAAAGTTCTTAATTAAACTTCTTTATGAACCACAGGATTACTTGTAAGATTTAAATGCAAAAGAAAAGGAAGTAGAGCTGACTATTTCTGTCAATGTTAAGTTTTAATTTAGAATGTTTGGGATAAAGTAAGAAAGTAGTTTAAATGTTCTGTTTTAGCAATTTACTATATACATTAATCTAGAAGTAAATGCAAAAGTAAAAAGCATTGAATAACTGATGAAAGATTGTATCATTTTACAGTGTGAAAAAAATAATCACAATGTTGAAAAATAATTTTAAGTAACCATGTTTGGATTTAAAATCAAAATAATTAATAAATGTTGTCTTTGTGGTAAACAGCGTTGGATCAGGAGCAGACTCCTGTGTGAAAGCAGTCTGTGCTGCATCTGTAGCACACATGGGCTACATACTCACTGCAAACAGAGTATGCGTGAACCTCACATACAGCTCACAAAATCAGGCTTGAGCTGTTGTGCAACAATTACACGCCTGTAAGAACAAAAATACAGTGCATGTTCAAACATTTAGGTGAAATATATATAATTTTGGAAAAAATGCCCCCCTCCACCCCTCACATGAAACAAAAAATCCTCTCACAAGAGTCACTTAAGAGAGGAATTAATTTTCAAGAATGAAATTCAGGCCCTATAAATGTCTAAAAATCTGGTCCTCACTAGGGCTGTGTTCAAAATATCGATACGACAATGTATCGTCACAGAGATTTGACAAAATGAATATCGATACAGCTGGCCCTATATCGATATTGTGGCATGTGTACAGTAGTGGACAGTGCTTAATTTGAATACAAGAGCATCATTTAAAATTTAGAAGAAAATTGCAAGGTTTCTAAAAATGAACAGAGCTTAATGTATAGGCTACAACAAGGTTTAGTCTGGCCGCAAAGGAACAAAACTGGGGTTGCCTTATATAAAGAGATGTTATCCCCAAAACAGAAATATCTGTAAAGTGCGTTACTTATCTTTGTCAACCTGACAACCCTGTGCATGCACTCTCTTTCCACTTTAAACATGCTTGCTTTCTGAAAACACCTGTTAGCGTACAGTTTAGCGATCTCCACTTCATATTCTATTCTCAGAACATTGTAATTCATCAAGTGTTTATTTACAGGAGAGAGAGAGAGAGAGAGAGAGAGAATGGAGAGAGGCTGTGCATGTAAGAATTACCTCAGTTTTGTCGCATTTATTAACAGTGAAGCTGTGGCTTTAATTCCTTTAGAAACAATGCTGCTACCAGCTCCTTGTTGAGAAATATAATGCAGCTCTTGAGAGATTAAGCTATTTATAGTTTATAAAAATATGCGGGGCAGTGCTAAAAAGTTTGTTCCTGAATGTCTGATTGCAAAGCATGATCTGTGTGAGTGACTGGGCATGTGACAGCGCATTAGATTAGAACTCTTCTTTTTATTTTATTTGTAAAAAGTAGAGAGTGCATTAATTTGTGCAATGATAACCTATCATCAATGTTAAGATTATTTTTTAATATACTGTCGTGGCCAAATGTTTTGAGAATTACATAAATATTAGTTTTCAAAAAGTTTACTGCTAAACTGCTTTTAGATCTTTGTTTCAGTTGTTTCTGTGATGTACTGAAATATAATTACAAGCACTTCATACGTTTCAAAGGCTTTATCGACAATTACATGACATTTATGCAAAGAGTCAGTATTTGCAGTGTTGGCCCTTCTTTTTCAGGACCTCTGCAATTCGACTGGGCATGCTCTCAATCAACTTCTGGGCCAAATCCTGACTGATAGCAACCCGTTCTTTCATAATCGCTTCTTGGAGTTTGTCAGAATTAGTGGGTTTTTGTTTGTCCACCCGCCTCTTGAGGATTGACCACAAGTTCTCAATGGGATTAAGATCTGGGGAGTTTCCAGGCCATGGACCCAAAATTTCAACATTCTGGTCCCCGAGCCACTTAGTTATCACTTTTGCCTTATGGCACGGTGCTCTATCGTGCTGGAAAATGCATTGTTCTTCATCAAACTGTTGTTGGGTTGTTGGAAGAAGTTGCTGTTGGAGGGCGTTTTGGTACCATTCTTTATTCATGGCTGTGTTTTTGGGCAGAATTGTGAGTGAGCCCACTCCCTTGGATAAGAAGCAACCCCACACATGAATGGTGCCAGGATGCTTTACTGTTGGCATGACACAGGACTGATGGTAGCGCTCACCTTTTCTTCTCCGGACAAGCCTTTTTCCAGATGCCCCAAACAATCGGAAAGGGGCTTCATCGGAGAATATGACTTTGCCCCAGTCCTCAGCAATCCATTCACTATACTTTCTGCAGAAGATCAATCTGTCCCTGATGTTTTTTTTTGGAGAGAAGTGGCTTCTTTGCTGCCCTTCTTGACACCAGGCCATCTTCCAAAAGTCTTCGCCTCACTGTGCGTGCAGATGCGCTCACACCTGCCTGCTGCCATTCCTGAGCAAGCTCTGCACTGGTGGCACTCCGATCCCGCTGCTGAATCCTCTTTAGGAGACCATCCTGGCGCTTGCTGGACTTTCTTGGACGCCCTGAAGCCTTCTTTACAAGAATTGAACCTCTTTCCTTGAAGTTCTTGATGATCCTAAAAATTGTTGATTTAGTTGCAATCTTAGTAGCCACAATATCCTTGCCTGTGAAGCCATTTTTATGCAATGCAATGATGGCTGCACGCGTTTCTTTGCAGGTCACCATGGTTAACAATGGAAGAACAATGATTTCAAGCATCATCCTCCTTTTATCATGTCAAGTCTGCCATTCTAACCCAATCAGCCTGACATAATGATCTCCAGCCTTGTGCTCGTCAACATTCTCACCTGAGTTAACAAGACGATTACTGAAATGATCTCAGCAGGTCCTTTAATGACAGCAATGAAATGCAGTGGAAAGTTTTTTTTGGGATTAAGTTAATTTTCATGGCAAAGAAGGACTACGCAATTCATCTGATCACTCCTCATAACATTCTGGAGTATATGCAAATTGCTATTATAAAAACTTAAGCAGCAACTTTTCCAATTTCCAATATTTATGTAATTCTCAAAACCTTTGGCCACGACTGTACTATGCAAATAAAATAATGGCGCTCCCACGGTGTAAAAACTGTCAATTGTTTTTACATAATATCCATCTTTCACAGGTTTTCTATTACATATTTCAATAAGAGACATTATTTGTGTTATATTAAGCTATTCATGTCGTAATACCCGAGGATCTCTTTAAATATAATAATGCATTTCATATTGTAAACTAATCTCTCTAATTTTACACTATTCAGTGCTCCTAATGCAATTCATAATTATTTCTTATTAACATGTAGTCCCACTGTCTGTAGTCATGCAGGTCATGTTTGCTTCTTTCAGTCAACAACATTCGAGTGCTTCCCTGAGTCCTTGTGCTATTAGCTCACCCATGTGATCTTGTGGGAAGTATGTTGTTTCTATGTTGCACAACTTCCAGTCATGAATTAAGTGAATGGTCATTAAAGGCTCTGAATTGCAGCTAGACAACAAATCAGCTGTTGTAGCAAAAAACTTAACATTTTTAATTTTGCTTTCCATCTTGCTCCAGCATTCTGAAAACAGATGTAGAATGGCCATGCTGGAAAAATTTCGATCTACGACTTTGAGCAGTCTTTTGAATCCTTCATTTTCCACAGATTTTATGGAAATTATATCCTTGGCCAGGAAAAATGTCACTGCAGTTAAAACTGTGTGGATATTAGCAAAATCGTAAAAATTCTCGTTCATAATCATTAATTATAAGGCTTCTTCTAAACAAGATCTTGGTCTATGCTGTGTCCTGTTAATGCATGGACTTCTTTATGTGAAGCGCACTTGCCGTCCAGTAATCACAAAAAGCTTTGTTGTTTACTTTATAATTAACAAAGTATCAGCTTTAAAATGATTCCAAATTCATAACGAAATGCAAGTGATAAATACAATTTTGGCGCGCTTTAATGCAGCAGGTGTGATCGTGAGTTAGCGCCTCAGTTCAAGCAGCACACTAACCTATTACATCTTTCTCTTACTACTACAGTAGCCTACAGAATAAAAATGAATTAATATCAAAAGATAGGCTGTTTTATAAGAGAGCCTACAGTACAACAGTTTCAAACTGTGGAAAATGTGTAAAGCTTGTAAACATTGCAATGTATTAAACATTTACCTCGGAATAACCGTCCGATGTCCATAATCAGTAAGCTAGAAAGATAACTATAAAGAGGACAATTTTGCTATATTTATGCACTATTGGATTTTAATATTTTACTTAACCTGTTGTCTACATGATTTAAATCCTCCTATAAAATTGCATTTTACTAATTAAGAAAAACAGGCTGAAAGTGTGAAAGACATACTCTTAAAAATAAAGGTGCTTAAAAGGTTCTTCACAGAACCATTTTTGTTTCCACAAAGAAACATTCAGTCAAAGCTCTTTAAAGAACCGTTTCTTTCGGACTTTTTTATAATCTGCATAAGGATGCATTGAGGAGGATCCCAAACTACTCAGCAGCCAAGTGATGCTTCTGGTCCTTGATATTGGTACAGATAATGAACAATTCTTTGTGACTCTATATTTCAAGTTGGAAAAGACATTTAGTTCCCACTTTAAGTGAACCTTAGTTCCCAGGTCATCTACAAGATGGATTAAAATACTGATAGTCAAGAAAAGATGAGACAAACACATGACGGTATGATTGAAATGTTAAAATGTAAAAAAAAATAATAATAATAAAATAAAATGTGTTTATTCTGTGGCATCTAAAAAATTCATTTGGCGCCTAAGAGTCTTATCATTGCAACATTTGCAAATAACTGTTGTTTGCGCAGTGTCTTTTGGGGGAAATCCAAACCGTTTTCATATTATAGATGTTGATTTTTTGGGGGGGAACTAACTCCTCCGTGTTTTCATCCATTGTTACTGCGTTGCTAAATCTTACTGAATTCGTGAGCAAAGTATATGAGCCTGGTAACTCGCCGCCATGTAGCACGCACCTGAGTTTGTCACATACTTGCACTGCACATTTTAATCGTTAAATATTGTCATATCGCACCCCTACGAGTGCACACACACACACACATATATATTAGGGCTGGTAAGTGATTACAATTTTTAATCTAATAACATGATGTGGTGATTAATCTAATTAATCGCACATCAAATTTGGAGAAATTACTCTGAAAAGATCATTTAAAGTCATTGTTGTGTAAAGCATCAAACAGGCATTACAAAAAGTAGATTTAGCAATAAATATTTTGCTTGATAAAATGTATTACATATAGCCTACTCTTTTGGACCATGTGAGTAAATAATGACAGATTTTTTATTTTTGGTTGGGTGAATTATAACTTCAATAATTTATTTTTTTAATTTTATTATTATTACTAAGAAAATGGGAAATTATTTCTTTAATGAAATTATACTCTAAATAATAAACTAAAACTGCCAGTAGGTGGTGGTAAATGTCTTAATGATTAAGTCATTTATTCATTAATTTGATTCAAATGGCTGATTCATTCAGGAGTGAAGTAAATCGTTCTTTATGAATGGTTCATTGAATCATTAGGCTTGTTCGACTTAAAGCGAATCATCACCATCAGACCGATTTGTGTGTGACATCAAATTACCGCAAGAGCTTAGAGATCAGACGACTCCTTTTGCTTTTGAATCATTCTCATGGTACTTTGATGTCAAACACCGACATCAAACCGACTGTGCAGTGCCACTTCAAGCCAATGCATATGCCAATGGTTCAACACCCCAAATGGTTCACCAAATTTGTTCAGACCGTGGATTAAGAAATGAAATACCACTGTGGGTTGCTCAGAGATGAACAGTTCTGATTTGTATTTATATTTTGGTTGGCAAAATTAAGCAAAACAGACAACACTGTGTCTAAAATAACACAATATTAACTTCTTAATGAACTGTTGTTTAAGATGAGTATCACATTTGCACTCGTGTGATATTGCACTAAGCCTACAGCTCGTGAGATATTTCTTGACTATGTGATGTTAATATGAGACACAATCTCAAACGGCATTTTGCCCCATATCTTGAATTTTAGGGAAATTTTCTAAGCTTCATCACGTTGTAAGCTCTGCCTCCTATTAGTCATCAATCAACTGTATGAAATGGCAGATGATCCACATGGGTCTGGGGTGGGGCAATTGCGTCAAATGCATTAATAATTTTAATGCGTTATTTTTCTCCATTATTAATTAATGTAATTAACGCATTAAATTAACAGCCCTAATATATATATTCTCCCAAGTATACACAAATTACAGTTTCCTCCAGCAAATAGCCTCTTGCATTTCAAGCTAACAGGGCTTTATTTTTTTTCCGTTTTGTTTTCCCATTTCATGCTGAATGTTCTAAAACTTAACTATAATTCTGCTTTTCGCAATCGTGTCTCTTTTTTTAAATCCTCATGTGACCATTTGTTTCAATCATTATTTTAAGCTTTACTTCTTCTTTCTCTGTTTAGCCTGACTTCCTCTATTGCCTGCAGGAATCCAAAAACCTAGAACTTTCACAATTGTGTCTCAATACTTAAACCCTCATATGACTATTTGTTTGAATCATTCTTTTACATTTTACTTTCTCTTTTTCTGTTAAGCCCGACAAGTTATGCTAAGTCAAACCAATTGCCTTAAACCATTTGTTTTAAAATCAATAAATATGAGTATTGTAAACTCATATAGTGAGTTAAATTCACTTATATTTATAAATGACGTTTTTATTAACAAGATTCGGGAGGAGCGCGTCAGATACTTACAGCCTAATCAACACAGGTGGACCATAATCAAGTAATCAATCCCATAGTATAAATATCGCTGACTTACCTCTATCCTTTGACGGTTTATCAGCATGCTGGCTTGCTTAGTCTGTCACCTTATCACAGACCCAATTTTCCTACCAACGAAGAGAGCTATACTTGGGATTTATCAGATATGCTGCTCTTGCCAGACCCGCGATCATTCCTACCCATCCAAACACGGCCGTTGAGCACTAAGCGTCATCGCGACAGCTGCTCTCCTCGCCAAGCCACACGCCGTGGCAAATAGACCGTGCAAGCCCCGAGCTCGCCTCGCTCGACACAACGATCGTGTCACCCAAGACCGAGCTCTCCTCGAGCGCTGGATTGCAGCAGCAGTAGCAGCCATTCAACCAGCCTGGGCCGCACCCCAGTTCTCACCGCAGCAAGCCTCTCTCACTTCCCGCCGTGGCTCAGCCTTTCACCGCAGCTTTTCCGGCCGAGGCTCAGTTTGAGGCCTCTCCTTCCTCTAGCGGCGCAGACCGCGTGACGTAAACCAATACATTTTCAGGCGAAGACGCTAAAAGCAGGTTCGCGGCTAAAGTTCGTTAAACGACGTCATGACGCAGTTCCGTCTTCTTCTTCTACTAGTGTTTCATGGCGGTTTTGGCAAACCAGTAGGTGCGTTACTGCCACCTACCGATCTGGAGTGTGGAGTGCGCATAGATTTGAAAGACAGACACAAACGTAGTTCTGTCGGACGACGATGCCACTTTAACCACGACGCCAAGGCATTATTTCCAGAGTCTTCATCCACACCGAAATGTCCAAGACATTACATTCGCCTTACCGCGCATGTTTAAACCTCACTGAAATGATACAGACATAAGTTTCATGATAGGTAAAAAAAATAAAATTAATTTCCATGCAAGTATTCTGGCAGGACCAATTTATTTAGGGACCAATTTCACCATTCACTGGCGTGATCACTCAAAATTCATCCAAAACGCAACTGCCCTCGTGTTTTGACGCAGGACAGCAAGTGTGAGTAAAATTTCTGTTGCCTTTTTAGGACCTTAATACAAAAACAGGCAAGTAAATATCTTTAGAAACCACTTGGAAGCGAATAGCACACAACCGCTATTAACCCATTTGCTCGCAAACATCGCCAACGGCCCAAGTTTATCATCGTTTCACTTTCACAGCACGTTAAACATCACTCTCTTACTTGATCTGGACAAACCGTGCATACATTGAAATCTAAAGATTCTAGCTTCGATATTTGACCTATGTTTCGATAAAACATCGTTTCAGTGACAGTTATTTAGTAATTTTATGTCAGGAAAACGATTCAGATTCCTGAAGGGTAAACATTGAAGTGTCAGCTCGTGGATCATGTATCTAGTCAGAAAGAATCATGAGCAGAAACATTTTTATTTTGGGTATGTAATTTATGTCTCCATGCCAAAAATTGGGGGGTGACTGGTAAGGGGCTAACGTTACTGCTATAATCATGTCTTTCGGTACAACGTCTTACAAGACTAATCATGCTTCATCGTTTCCAAAAGCCTCTGTTTCCACAGTCCATACTACCATGTGAAAGCAACGTTCCAAATGTATCCGTCTGGAGACCGTCTAAAAAGGCCGGAGGCCAAATGAGAGGAAAGATGCTTTTCCAACAGGAACATAATAATGTGGAAAAGGCTTGAGGAATTGTCAAATCAGGCAACCAATTGCTAAGCTGGCAACACAGTAGGCTACCCATTCATTTTTTAGCTTGCCCCATCAAATGTTACTAACCCTTTTACTCTTCCCGCAGACAACATCTATAGCAGCCGAAGCAAGCTCTGCAGGCGGCCCAAGCAGCTATCTCTCCTCCGCTCCGCTTCTCATGCTCCCCTTTACTTCTCGTTTCTCCGCTTCTACCCACTGCTTCTGCAGTGTTTGCTCCCGCAGGAGACTTTTCCGTATCTCCTCACTGCCGCAGCAGCGTCTGCTCCCGCAGGAGCATTTTCTGTATCTCCTCACTGCCGCAGCAGTGTCTGCTCCCACAGGAGCCTTTTTCGTATCTCCTTACTGCCGCAGCAGTGTCTGCTCCCGCAGGAGCCTTTTCCGTATCTCCTCACTGCCGCAGCAGTGTCTGCTCCCGCAGAAGACTTTTCTGTATCTCCTCACTGCCTCACATCACCTCCGTTTGAAAGGTTGATAGTATCATGTATTGACGATAACCAAGACGATATTTGGCTCATTCTCCAATCAACGTTTTTTATTATCATTATTAGGCGGCCTACCATAAATCAGTTATCAAACTGCTCCGTTATCCCATCTCAGCACTGCATTTCACGCTCTTCCGTGCTCTCAAAGGATGATTCGAGCCCATAGGCGTTGCAGATATAAGGTATTCCATCGTACTGTAACAGGTAATCCGATACGTGCCATATTTTAAACGAGCTCTCACTAACGGAGTTTAATGCCACAGTTACGTTAGAATGCATCTCATTCTTGTTTCCAGGGCGGCATGTCGGTCCCATCATGAGGCACATGGTCCGGAGCGCGCATGACCAAGGCATCAGTTCAACCGAACTCACTCCAAATATATGAACTTACCTGTTTTTGAATACCTTATATTTAAAGCATTCGTTTACGTCCATATGTTAACGTGTTAAATCGTTGGACTTTAAATGAAATCTACAATTGTTTTTGCACCGTTGACTGATTTTGCAGAACATTTAGACTGATAACTTCCGTGTGCAGATGCAGAAAATTTGTCACAGGACAAGTGAGATGACAGTAGTGCCAACTACATGAACTAGCTGTTCTAAATATAGTATTTTATATTTAATGCCAGTTTATCAGTACGTCTGAAAGTATATTTTTCGATTATTGGTGATTCCATAGGCTCTTTTTCGTGCACCTGCATGGTTAAAATGGCAAATAGTAAGCTCTGACAAGAATAAAGAATCTTTCTCTTACTCCACCCATGCACGATTACATCGTCGATATGTACCATCGATCTCACATGCCGACAATATGACGATTTGACAATGACCACATCGCTGATTCATGGCACCTATTCGGGGTACACTGGTACAGGAAATTCAACTTATATTTTGCATGCTTAATTTTGAATACAAAGACTGCACCAAGATTTTTCTGACTCGTTATCGGATTTGCTAAACAATTATTCAAGTAAGCCTCACAGCGTCTACCCTCGTAGACAACCAAATCGTCCTTAGTATTGAACTCCCTGTCAGGCGGTGCAAGAGTGCTCCCGGTTGAGCCAGCCTTTGCCTTCTCCGTTCAACTGTCAGCTATGCTTACTCGTATGACATTGCGAGTATTAAGCAATTTTGGACTTTCCATCCGACCAGCAGCAAAGCTTACCCGATTAAAAAAAAAAATCAGTCTGGGACACATACTTATCGAACACCAATGAGTACATCGCAGCTAAAACAAATTTTCCCTCCGATGGCAAGACGTACCCATCCAATACCGCAAATTAAGCTTTCGCCGAACACAAACGGGTGCTTCGCAGATAAAACAATCTCAATTTTCCCTCTGATGGCCGGAGAGACTACCCATCCGGTGTCTCAAATAAAAAAAAACAAAAAAAAAAACAAACAAACACCGGATGCCCGCCATAGCCTCCCGGCCAGATAACCTTAACTTTTCTATCCTATGGTCAGCGAGGCTTCTCTCTTTGATGCCAGGAGCTCGAGCTCCCATCGGATGCTGACGAGAGCCTCTCGGCCAGACAACCTCACATTTTCCATTCTGCAGCCAGCAAGGCTTACCCATTCGTTGCCAGGAGCCACACTTCCTTCGGATGTAGGTGAAAGCCCCCGGCTACCTTTCTTGCCTTTCTGTCTTATGTACGGAGAGGTTTACCCATCCAATGCAGGGAGTCGGGGCTCCCATTGGACGTAGGTGAGAGCCTCCCGGCTAGACAACCTTACCAACCTAGACGTAGTCTTTTGCCCAGCGAGGCTTAACCATTCGATTCCGGGAGCTAAGCTCCTGTCGGACAAAGGTAAGAGCCTCCCGGCTAGACAACCTTTTCTGTCCTTCAGCCAGAGAGGTTTACCCGTTCGATTCCTGGAGCTAAGCTCCTATCGGACGTTGGTCAGAGCCTCCCGGCTAGACAACCTGACCTTTTCCATCCTTGGCCAGCGAGGCTCACCCGTTCGATGCGAGTGCTCCCATCGGACGCCGACGAGAGCCTCCTGGCCAGACAAACACGACCATTCCACGTGGTTTAGGTCGCAAAACCCATAAGCAAGCCGTCTGATGCCGCAAGTACCAAAAACACAAATAAACCTTCCCTCCTTCCTACGGTCGTCAAGGCTTCAACCCGTCTCATGCCGTGAGTAGCAAACTCCCATAAGACGTCGACGAGAGCCTCAAGACCACACAAACTTACCTTTTCCATCCTACGGCCTGCGAGGATTTACCCAGTTGTTTCTGGGAACAGGAAGTCCCCGTTGGATGCTGGCGAGAGCCTCCTGGCTACCTAATGTTACCTTTTCTGTCCAACATCCGGAGAGGCTTACCCGTTCGATGCGTGTGCTCCCTTCGGAAGCCGGCAAGAGCCTCCCGGTTAGACAACCTTACCTTTTCCTTTTCTATGGTCAGGGAGGCTTACCCGTTCGATGCGTGTGCTCCCTTCGGACGCCGGCGAGAGCCTCCTGGACAGACAACCTTTACCTTTCCACTCTACGGTCGGCGAGACTTAACCCGTTCGATGCATGTGCTCCCTTAGGACGTCGGTAAGAGTCTCTCGGCCACGCAACTTACCTTTCCATTTGACGGTAGGCGAGGCTTAACCATCCGACGCTACGAGTCTCGACCTCTCGCCAAATCCTGCAAAAAAAAAAAAAACTCTCAGCTACCCTCACATCTTTTAACCCACCTGGCGAAGCTTACCCGTTCGATGTTCTGAGTTTAATGCCCCATCGGATGCCGGGAGAGTCCTCCCAGTTGGGTTTTCCTTTCCACTCTCCCCGTCCGGCGAGGCTTACCTGTCTGATGCGTGCGCTCCCTTCAGACGTCTGGCGAGAGTTCTCCCGGTCGGGCCTATGCTTGCCGGCCGCAAGCGAGCCTCATCCATCCGATGCCGTGAGTCGGGATCTCACTCCTTGTCGGCCAGCCCAAAGCTTTTTATCTGCCAAACTGAGAGGACCCAGACGTCCGTCATCCTGAGTCTCAATCTCCTGTCGGAGGCTTCATGGGCCCTCTCGGTCAGCATTAGGCCCTTCGCCCACTGAATAGCAGGGGCTATCAGCCAGTAGGTCCCGTACGCCAACACCGTGACCTATTCCGGTCGAGGCAACTCGGGTCCTCCCGGTCAGGCACCACAACCACGCTGCTCCTCCTCATCGGCCGGTAGGGCTCACCGTTCCAACACCACAGCTCCAGTTGAGCATCGGCTCGAGCCCTAGCGACCGGGCGCAAACAACCACGTAGTTCACTACCCGCAGCCGGTAGGGCCTACTCTCCCAATGCCTAAGTCGCTCCCTCCGGAGTACGTAGGCCCTTCCAGCCTGCCAATGAGACGACTTCTCAGAAAACCAAATCAGCCCCCGCCAGTACTCTATGCTATTTTTGGGGGGGTGTTCTTTAAACTAACGGCTGTCCTCTTATACTTTGCTTTTTGGGGGGTACTCTAGGTTCGGGCCATTCCCGAGCTCGGAGCCCTTCCCCGGACAGCACACCAAATACGCATACCATACCTCAGCTAATTATATGTAAGCGTGAACTAGTGAAGTGTTGTTTAGTCAATCATTAGCGTAAACTGAGCTTAAAGATTTTAAGTTAATTCCACTCATTCAGTTTGATGTCAGGTAAGAAATCTAACTCACAGTTAGGGACATGCCGGTATCAAATTTTCCTGTTGTGATTAATTGCTCATGCTTTTATCACGGTAAACGGTATTATCACGATATTGAAATTTAGTTTAAAAAAACTGCTCAAAATATAATGTAATATAATATAATAGGTTAAATAACTTTTTCTAATAACAAAAATAACTGAACATTTAAATAAAATAAAACCATAAAGAAAAATATATAAAGTTAAACGTTTTGCACAGATTAAAGTGCAAACAAACTATAAAAACCCATAGGTTTGACTTTACAATCTCATTAGTTGACCATTAACATTCACAATAGCTACATTTGCTACAGAAGTTCTTAATCTTTGTAAAAAATAAAAAAAAAAGTTCATGTTAGCTCACAAAATAATACAATAATAAAACTTTTTAACAACGTGTTATTAAATATTGGAATACCTAAGATTAATGAATGTTCAGAAGAATTTGTCATTGGCAGTTTGTTAACCAATGAATTAACTAATGTTAAAAATGAAGCCCTGATGTAAAGTGAGAATTAACAATAAAAAATCTAAACATTTTCAAACTATATCTATGGCACGTTGTAGTCCAGATTAAAATAACCTATTAAGTCTTAATACTTAAGTATTTGGCACTGTGATGAACATCATAGCAAATACACAAATCTGAATGGCTATTTACAATTATTTAAATATGTTTCAGAAAGTAGTCCAGCTGGATTATTTAAGGGGTTTCCAGGGTAAGAACATTTTCTGCAGTTTAGTGCCATCTGCTGTCAGACTGAATGTGCTTTCATTCAGCGGTCTCTCACGTGTTCCTCCATGTGCTTCTCATGCGTGCTTGTTTACATCAGAGCACATACACTCTTAAGCATTTTAAGCACTGGTGCATTTTGACCAGTTGATGGGAATAGTATTCTTAAAATGCATTGTTTACATCAGAGGGCATACACTCTTTTAAGCATTTTAAGCACTGGTGCATTTTGACCAGTTGATGGGAAAAGTATTCTTAAAATGCATTCCAAATTCAGAATAATTTGTAATATAATTATTTGCAGTATTTAGAAGTGCCCACGATAACAATATCATGCATATTCTTTACCGTGATATATGGCATTACCGAATACCGGCACATGTCTACTCACAGTCAGTGCAAAATACAAAAATACTGTTAGAGAAACAGAATTCTAGACTGATCACGATGCCAGCTCATCATTGCGATGTCTATCAGCCATCTGCGATTGCAACGTCTGTTGGCCCAACCCTAAAGGCCCCAATACACTTCAAACAAAGTTTGTTTTCATTCTTCCTTTGGGGGCAAAAAGAAGCTTTTCAACAACCCACTTTGCTGGAGGTGGGGTGTAGATAAGTGTTGTCAAGACTATATATAGAGAATATACCGAATATACCGAAGCTGCCATCTCATTCCTGTCTTTAATATGTTTTGGTTAATGTATAACAGTAAGGTCCATTACTACAATATGCTGATATTTCCATCCAGATATTTATGTGCTTCACAGGCTTTATTTTACTTCTTGTAAACCATTTTCTTTTCCAGATGTCCAAATATGTGTTCATTCCTACTTCAGCATGGTTGCTGTCTGTTATTATTATAGTCTGTTATATGCCTAATTCTTTTAATTTCTTTATTGCTTTAGCTACAGCTTTGACCGCTGCTGTTTGTGTCCTTCATTCAGTTTTTTCACTTATGTCTGTCTTTCTTCTGTCCTATTTGTTTCAGGGATGTACCGATTACCGGTTTGACGATAAATCATGATAAAATTCCCCATGATTAGTATTAGTTTCATATTTTTTTATCATTAAAACCGTATTCGATTACCACGATAAAACTCACGATAAATAAATACTGTCCATCATCTTTGCTCCATGTAATACCAGTCCTAAAGGAAGTGTTCTTAAACACAATGCTGTGTTGTTCACGGAGGTTACGGGAAACAGCTGTAATTCATCTTTCCCATTAGCGCCACCTGCAGGCAGAGAGTGGATTTACAGAGACTTATATTTACATTCAGTTTGTGTGCAGCTTCTGTCTGGCCAAAAACGGACCGAATCTGCATACCCTGCTGTAAACTTGACCGGTTGATGAAAAACATGCTTATGTGGATTCTACACATTTAAACAATTCAGATAAGTTATCTAGAATTATTTATGGAGCAGATAAAATACATAATCCTTTATTAAGCAATTATAATTTTGACTTAAATCTTTATTTCAAGGCTGAAATGTGAGGTTTACCTTTTTATGATTTTTTTTTTTTAAAGCTTAATTTGAACATTTACATTAGATCTCTCAACATGCTGGTAAACTGTTGTCAGTCAAGTTGTCATTTAAAATCCAGACATCATTGGTAATGTTATTGTTTTAGTGATTCTGCAAACAAAAAGTAATTTTATTTTTCATTTGTTGATTTTTAAATATAAAACTTGGGGAAGTGATTTATGTGTTGGTACTTTTTTAACTCATTTTAACAATACAGTGATAATACTGATACCCGTGATAATTTTGGAAGAAATGAAAGAAATTTTCATACCATTACATCCCTAATGCATCACAGTGTGCCTGTTCAACCTTAACAATTGACTACTTTTTACCAAGTATACATTTCTCTTTAGTTTGTCCCATTATACCCATTATCTGTTAAACCCCCATTACCGTGTCTGGCTTGTCTGATTTGTCATTTCTTTCATTGATTGGGTTTCTCTTCTGTTGCCTGCAGGAATGCAAAAACCTTAAAACAACACGTCATTTAGGCTGAGCGATATGGCAAAAAAAAAAATATATCACATGTGATTTCTTTTTATCGTTTGATCAAGGAGAATAAAAATAAAAAAATCACCAATTATTTTTATAGTTTTATCTCTAAATGCTGAGCACTGTTCCTCTTCTTCACTGAAGTCTTCATCTGACTCATTGCCGCTTGATGTTGCAACATGCTCTCTTCACCACTTCACCCTTTTGGTAACCTTTGTAGTTGATTACAGAGCATCAAACTCAGAAACCTAACTTCCCCAAATATTGCTTATTCATCCTACCTTGAAGTACACAAAGTATTGCAAGTACTTTCCAAAGCACTCATGCGTTTTTATACTAAGGCATATATGGCATTAACCTAAAAACAAATAATATAACATTGAATCAGGTCAATAGCAATATCAGTATCCAAAATAAAGTACACATTGTGGACAGTCCTTGTTTGAAGAAGAGCACTGAATTGTGGTTTACTGAATCTGATAGCATTATGACAACCATAACCACAGCACATTTGTGTGGCCACTGACCTTATGTCATCCAGTGTAGGGTAGTATTAAAGTGTCTAATTTCTTTTGCAGGTATGAGTGCGTGTGTGAGACGTCTGTCTCTGCCCGCTCTGAGCTCTTCCTGATGGGCGGCTGGTCCCGCAGTGCCGTGCTCCAGCTGTACCGAGCACTGCTCCGTGCAGGCCAACACCTACAGTACACGGACCGTGACTACTACCGGCGCACAGTGAGCCGAGAGTTCAGGTGCTGTCAGACCTTCAGCGCCCCAGCAGAGCGGGAGGACGCGCTGAAGAGAGGCCAGTTCTTCCTCAACAGTGGGCTGGGTGGGTTGGTGTAGAAGAAGTGGTCCATCAGCAGCAGACTGTCTGACTGCTAGCCGGTAAGAAGAAACTTGTGCAACAGAAACAATGTGGGAAGTCGCAGGATGTGCATGTTGTGATGTTTTTTGTTGTCAGTTGAGATTAAGCTAAATATATTATTAGAGTTATTGTTAATAATAATGTACATATTAGATGAAAAACATTTACATTTGAAATATCCCTTTGGCACCCAATTAAAATAAATTGAAGGACTAAAATTAACAACTAGAAATAAATCAAAACTAAACCTGACTTAAAATGATGCACTGATTTTTTTTTTTCTACCGATACGATACCGATTATAACAAACAACTATAGGCCGATATCCGATGTTCCACTGTGAAACCGGTTTATGTAAAAAAAAAACATACCTGTTAATAACATTATTTTTAAAACCTTTTCTTTGCCAATAATAATAAAGTACAGTGTTTTTTTTTCTCAAAAAGAAAAAAATCATGAAGGGAGTCTTGAATGATCTTCCTTAACAGCGACGACTTCTCTGTTATCACAACTACCTGCTACTACCACATTTCCTCCTCCCACACAAGCAGCAGATCTGGTCAATCACTTAACTTTTAACCTTGAATGATGGTTTCCCCAGCAGGACATTGTCTAGTGTTTTGTTTCTGCACAATAGTCCTGTCAGGACAGATTGTTGTAATTCTGCTTCTCTCAAACTAATTTATTCATTCCTGTCAGGATTACTGAGAGGCAGTGTGTAATAACTAAATCTACATGCAGTCCACACAGAAACAATCTTAAAACAGTAAAAACTATGTCTTCCGTCCCTGTGGCTATATCTGCTTAATTTTGTCTACTGGATATTAGTTCATTGGACTAATATTTGGCCTTCGTATTCCAGGATTTTATCATGACCAATCAAATAGATTTTTGTCATTATCACAGAGTCCTGGATTATTTCTAATGAATGTGCCCCCCTGCGCTGAGTCATCCCCAGATTATTTATTTTTTCACCAGCCAAGACTGACAGGCCGAGGGGGAGGCCTTGCAGTAATTCACAGAAGACTCATTTGACTCATTTAAATCCCCCTGAATCTGTCTCCAGTTTTATTCAGGAATTTCCAGACCTTTTATCAGTCGTTATACTGCATTTTGACAGCGTTCTTATTCTTGATGATGTTGATGTTTGTTGCCCTTCTTCTTTCTTGTCTACTTCTGACTTTATTAAACTTTTAGACTCTTTTAATTTGTGTGAAACAGTCCACTCATGATAAAGGGCACACTCTTGACCCTGTGCTCTCTTGTTATCTGTCTGGATGTTGTAAACTTGATTTGATTTTGACATCTCTGATTACAACGCAGCGTTTTTCCAGGTTCCTTTTTTTTTGACCAAAAATAAATAAATAATTTGCTCCACCCTCCTAAATTCACTGTTTCTGTCAAGCTTTTTACTGTCTTAAACTTACCTTAACACTAGTGAACAACATGACCTCCCCATAGAGGAGCTGATTTTAACAGCTCTTGCAGAAATATTCTAGATTCTGTAGCTCCAGTCAGAGTTAGAAAGCTGAAACCACCTTCTCTACTGTGGTTAAATAAAAAAATTAAGAAACCTAAAGAAACTATGCAGGAAGGCAGAACAAAAGTAGAAAAAATTAGAAACTCAGTGTCGTCTTTGCTTCTCTGAAAAAAAATCTGATGTTCACTTGTCAGTGTAAAATTAAAGAAGCAAGGAACACTTATTTATTTGAATTGGTTACTAAACAGGGCGCAATCCCAGAATCCTTTTTTAAAACTATAAATTATGTAATTGGCCCTGTTTCAAGCCAGCCAGTTCAGTCTACTCCAGAGGATTGTGGGGCTTTTCCAAAATACTTTTGGGTCAATATCACCATAGAGTGTCTTTCAACCCTCACAATACTCAAACATTTTGGTTTTCAAAGATGAAAAGAAAATGTCATTGAATCGTTTCTGAAGACATTCAGAACCTTCAGAGGTGCATTCATTTAATTTAATAATTCATATATTCTTTTGTATAATTCTCTTAGCACTCTTTTAAAACTTCCTAGCTTTTCGGCCCTGTTTTCACTCAAAACTAATCTACTCTGCGTACTGTGTGCACCTGAGACTGTTACTGAAAACTGTGCTTTATGCTGGACCGTTTTTATTTATCGTGAGTTGTATCGTGGTAATCGAATATGGTTTTAATGATAATTAAAAAATGAAACTTTAATACTAATCGTGGGGAATTTATCATGATTTTATTCAAACAGGTAATCATTACATCCCTAGCTTCCGTGCACTTTTTTTTTTTTTAGATAATTATAGGCCATTATTCAAAGCATAAACCATAAGATATGTCCACCCTGTCATATATTACAGTTTAATACGTTTTCTTTGCAATATTAAGATGCAAATATATTTTCTGAAAGGTATGATGTCCCTTTCTTAAACGGAGTTATTAAAAAATAATATAATAATAATAAATAACCTCCTCAATTACATTCATTTTAATTTTTTAGCAATATTAACTAAAAATGAGTGCTATGTCCACCCTGTCCCCCTTAACCCATCTCCATGTTGCCATATTAGAAATATTTTGTCCAGATTTTTGAAAAAGTTGTCCAGATAACTGACTTCCTTTATGAATAACTTATCTAATCTAAATCTAAAACTAAATCTAATCTTCCACTCCCAACATATAGGTCACTAATGATCTACAGTTTGCAGCCCACGCTGGCTTGTATTCAATTTGAATTCTTCTTGATCTAAGCTCAGCCTTTGACACAGTGGACCATAATGACCATAATGTCTTAATCAACCACTTGGAGAGTTGTGTTGGTATCACTGGTGTGGCTCTGGATTGGTTTATATCTTATTTGTCGAACAGGTCCTTTTCTGTTGTGCTTTTTATTTTTTACCAGTGGCAACACAAGCTATTTGAACAGCTCATAAGCTTTAAATCTTGCACAACTTGTAGCTGATGAGAAAATCAATTTACTGTCTATTTCTTGCTTTGTCTCAGGAGGGTAAAAGATCGATGGCAGGAGTGAACAGGGACCGTATGGGAAAGAAAGATGACAATGGGCTTGGCTCAGCTATCGACTTTGTGCTCTCTAATGCGAAGCTGGTGCTGGGAGTCGGGGGAGCAGCCATGCTCGGGATCGCCACACTGGCGGTCAAAAGAGTGAGTACAGAAACAAGCTGTAGTGCTCTTTGAACCTGTGTGGTCATTTCAGTTTGACCTTAACACTGAGCATCACAATACAGTGTGGATTATTTTATGAATCTGTCATAACTCAGCCTAGCTTTGAGTATGGAGAAGTCAGCTTTGTTTAATATCCTGTGCATGAAACCTGCACAAGTTCTATAGCTTATTTCACATGTAATGGTGATTTTTTTTTTTTTTAAATCTTGTAAGTATACCTCATGAGAGGAAGAAAAAAATGATCTCTTTAAAAAAGTCCATGTTTTGTTTCCAGCACTGTAGATTTATTATTATGTTGGCTTGGCACATGAGACTAAATTTCCAATCTACCGCCTCCTAGGGCTTTAAAGCCACAAGCCCCAAACTCGGCAGAGGTCTGCGGCATGGGGGGCAGTTTGTTGCTATATCTTTTCAGACTGATCAGACTTTAAAGTTTTTTTTTTTTTAATTCATTAAAAAAAAAAAATCTCAATTTCCCATAGACTTCCATTGTCTGAGAAAAATTGCGCCCCTACAGGAGCAATTCCTGGGACTGAAAGGGAGGAGTCTGCCTTAGTTTAACTTTTAAATCGGTTAAAAATACAAGTAAATAATACCATTTCCTTGAAACTGACAAGCTAAACCAACATATGTTATTATTATAGGGGTCAGGGCTCATTAATAATTGATGTCTTGCCAGAGAACAGTCAGAAAGACGAGTGCTGTCTTACAACAAACAAATTTATTCTCGTTTAAGGGCTTTTGTAAATAAAATATTATGGCAATTGCATGCAATCCACCCATTAGTACACACCAACAGCTAAATTCAGATGAAAGTTAGCTGTTAAAGTGAGAAAACGAAAGATTTGCGTCTGCAATCTTGATAGCGCAAGCCCGTCGGCTTGTCCCAATACTTGAAAGGAAAAAAAGTCTACATACAGAAACTACAGCCTTTTACATTAAAACACTGCGGCAAATCAAAACAAAACAATTAGAAGAATATATTATAGAGATTAAAATGAGTGCTTGTGAGATATAACATCGACCTCTCGAGCTCCAGAGGACGGTGATTCTGGTTTTTCGTCGGTAGAACGGAAAAATCACGTACAATATTATTTCAAAATACATAATATCTTGGCAAATATAAACAAAAACAGACACGTGAACATAAACTGTTGAGAAATAAATCGGAAGTGGATCATGATACTGGACTTGTATATTAAAGTGACTGCATTTACCAGCTGCTTTGTTTTCAATTTTAATCTATAAAAAAACAGAAAATCATTTGTCTTGGATACTTTTTTTGTATGTATGTATTCATGTATTTATTTATTTATTTTTTTGCTCTAACAAGAAGTAATCTATATTTAATTAAATCGATGACATGTTATTTTACATTTGATTTGTCCATTTCTGCATCTAAACACCTAAAAACCTAAAACATGCTCTATTATACTATTGTTAGCAATTTCTTTATCGTCCAAATTAATTGGTGTACACAATTTTATTTTCAAGCTGCTTAAAATGCTCAAAGTAGGCTACTTTTTGAAATGTAAATCCTAAAAAAAGCAGCCATATTTACGGAAAGGTGCTTAACCTATAGAAAAAAACTATTAATTAAATTAGTGTTTAATTTTTCTTAATGACCATTTTTGTTGTCATAAAAACCTTCTTCATTACAATACAAAATAACAATTGATGCTCTACATGTGTGTGCCAATTTTTGTCCATGTAATACGATACAGAATCATTAAATTAGATTTTAATGTCGGTATATTATCAATAAACTAATCATTAAATATTTGTAATAATTAAAAAAATATTGGCCCCTTTCACAATGTTGTTGTTGAAATGAGGGACACAATGCTATTGTTGACCACATGATGGCGCCACAGGATAGCAAATACTTCAAGATCTGTTCAAAGACTTAAAAATTTTTCATTTATGTGCATAAATATAAAATGCATATACATGCATTCTATTTTCATAAACTTTAATAAAGCCCAATATAGTAATTATACAAAAACTATAATCTCCTAAATACCATTACTTTTTTTCTTATTTTAATAATATTGACAACATATTTCTCAAGTTATCACACATTACTGAAAAAGTAAAGGGACCCTATATTAGTTATCTATTTTCATGTTGTACATATAATAGTACTCGCATAAGGACTCATAATTTACTTGAAAAGAGACACATCCATTTGTGTAATGGCATCATCTACACAAACCATTGTGCTTGGACCCCTAATGACCACCTTGACTTAAACCACATTGTTTTAGTTACCTTCTGTGTCATTTCCCACAACGCTTCAGTGACAGGCCTGTGAAATAGCAAACGGGAAAAAAAGGTATGACTTAATTCTAATCCTGCTAGCCAATTCTGGGCTTTTTATTAGAACAGAAAACAGCAAGGGTCCATAGAAAAATACTGTTGTAGGTTAAGAACGCTTGACACACAGGTACTCTGGCTCTTTTAGGCCAAGCCAACATCAAAGTTTGAAAGTCAAACTTTAGCTTCTAGTTATTATTATTATTATTATTAGTGTATAATTGAGTTTGGTTTGTCTCAGATGTACGATCGAGCACTCAGTGCCCCATCCAGTCCCACTAAAGCCAACCCGTCGGGACGAAGAAGCTGGGAGGAGCCGAGCTGGCTGGGGTCATCACCACGGACACTGAACTGCGACATGAAGCAGAACATCAGCCGCTCTCTACAGACGCTCCCCACCTCCTCCAGCTCCTTCAAGCCAGGTAATGAACTTCTGGTGCCTTGCATACTTTAACATCCTGAACTTTTATATGTAAAAACCATGAAAAAACATATGCTCTTTTTTACTTCCTGATGACCACAAACGTTATGTTTTAGTTCATTTCCATATTATTGAATTTCCTCTTTGTAGATTTGAGTTTTTTTATTTATTTATTTTCTTTTCATTCAAATTCTTAATTTAATATTTAATCCTGAGCCATCATGGACACCGTTTTTTCTAGTTTGTCTCATCCTAACCTGTATCCTTATTGTTTACCAGGATTGTACATGTTGGCGTGTCTGCTCAGTGGGTATTTAAACCCTTCCTTAACTAATACACTGTAGGTTTCTGTAGACACTTCATTTGTTTTATGGGCATTAGGGATATAGATAATCGTTGTGTCTAGTTGATGACATGTCTGAATGACAAGTTGTTGTGAAGTAAGCATTGGACATTTTCAAAATCTACCTCACTAATAATTTATTGAATGACTAGTGTCCTCTGTTCTCCAACATAGTCCAAGACTAGTCTCAATCTGTATCTGGAAGACTAAAGATTGTGTTGCTTTAGGCTGAGTGTTGTGATTAGGTAGAATTATTCTTTCAGGTTTTGACCTTTGGAAGGTATGAGAACGTTTTAGTATGTTAAAATAACTCTATTATGTTTTATTCTTCTGTGGTTTAGATTCTTTACATTGTCTTATGGGCCGTGGTGGTGGCCGTCCTGGTAAGGCTGAACTCCAAATGGCACGGATGCGCCTCTCACTGCAGGAACACCTCTGGGCCTTCTTTCAAGAGCGAGTGGCGATCCCTTCTGAAGAGCAGACCGTCGCTCGCCGTGCTGCGTTGGATATCTGTGCAGAGCTCAGAGTCTTTCTGCATGCTAAACTGCCTGATATGCCCCTACGAGAAATGTACCTGAGCGGAAGTCTATATGATGACCTTCAGGTGAGAACAAGTGTGATCAGTTCTGAGAGTGTTTTAATCGTCACATAATAAGCAAGAATGTAGGGCAAATATGGCCTTTAATTGAAGGGCTTCTAATATACAGTTTTTTAGATTTTAAATATTGTTTAAGTCTCTTCTGCTCACCAAGGCTGCTTTTATTAAATCGAAAATACATTAAAATCATTGATATTCCGAAATATCATTACGATTTAAAATAATTATTTTCTATTTTAATATACTTTAAAATGTAATTCATTCCTATGAATCAAAGCTGAATTTTCAGCATCATTACTTTAGTCTTCAGACACATGATATTTCAAAAATCATTTGCTGCTCAAGAAACATTTCTTATTATCAATGTTGAAAGCCAGTTTCTCAGATTAGCCAAAATTGACTTCTACATGGTGTTTGCATATAAATGTCTAAGCAGTGTGCACACAAACACCCTACAATGATAAAAAATCCATTCACTCCTGTTTTTTAAACCCCCAAGAAACCTAAAGTCTCAGTTATCAAGCCGTTTTCATTTTCTGAGTAGTATGATGTCATACTGCTCAAGCCCCGCCCACACCCGCTGACGGACTGTCAGCATATTTCCGCCATCAACAAGTTGTATGCTGTCCTCATTTTCTGCTTGAGCAATGACAATGTCTCATTAGCAATGCAGTTGTTTTGATCCTAAAGAATCACACTAACTTGTGGAAAATGGGCATCCGATGTCCCCTTTAATATGTTTGTAGAATTCTATCAGAATTCTTTGATAGATAGGAAGTTCAATTTAGAAAATGTATTTGAAATAGAAAGCTTCAGTGACATTTTTTATGTCTACTCTCACGTGTAATGCAACCTTTGCCAGTTATTCATCACTCATTTTTCACATCTCTAGGTGGTGACTGCTGACCACGCCCACCTAATGGTACCCATGATCCTTGAGAAAAATCTCTGGTCATCTATTCCTGGTGAGGACACCATCATGAACCTTCCTGGTTTCTGGCTGGTTCGTCGGGAAAACCTTGAGTACTTCCCGCGTGGAAGCAGCTACTGGGACCGTTGCATGATGGGTGGCTACCTTTCCCCAAAGAGCATCCTAGAAGTTTTCGAGAAGCTTGTCGCCAGCTCCATCAACTGGCCTGCCATCGGTAGTGTTTTAGATTACATCATCCGACCCGTGGTCCCGTCGGAAACGCTTACGCTAGAAGTGCAGTACGAAACGGACCGTAGGCTTTATGTGGATTTCCTCCCATTACTTGTTATGGAGGATGGCGTCTCGCTGATCGCCAAACCGCATCGATTGGCCGCCGAACGGCACGAGAACCTGTGGCGTCAGAGTTTTCGTGTGGCGGAAACGGCGAAGTTACGTGCTTTCGACCAGGAAGACGCTGGATGCCGTGGCACGTGTCTTAAAGTCATTAAAGCTGTGTGTAAACTGAATCCAGCGCTGGGACAACTAAGCGCAAGCCAGCTCACTAATGCAATCCTTCTCCTGAGCGAACAGGAGGGGGATTGGACTCAGGAAGCGCTCACCAATCGTTTCATGCAGCTGCTCCGTGCACTAGTGGGACACCTAGAGGCTGGGAGGTTACCCTGCATCTTCAATCTCAAAGTCAATCTATTCTGTGAGCTAACACCACAGGAAATTGATGAACTGGGATACACACTCTACTGTGCATTATCTGACCCAGAGAGCCTTTTGAGAACTGTTTAGAAAACTGGCATGCACATATGAAAGAATTGAGTTGATGCACAAACCAAAATAATGGCAATGTTTTCATACGTGTCTTGTTCTGAGTAGATGAGCAACCTCAATTGTTTTTTACACATTAATATTTTTGTCAGTCATAACATAAGTTATTTTCAGGTTCTACAACTTCATCTGTTGGTCATTTTTTTATGTGGCCCATCTTGCATCATTTCAGTGTTTTTGTCTTCTAAGTATCATGTGAAGTAAGTATCATCACAGTGAAGTATCATGACCATTATATATTTATCTAGTAAAGAATCACATTCTAACTTCAGTGATATTATATTATAAATTCAAGCACCGTCATCTCTTATGTGTATCTGTTATTACCCAAAATGCGATGAGTTTCTGATGGTAATTTGACATGTTATATTTGTTCTGTGAAATTCATGATTTTATGTTTCCCAGTTATTTGTTACGTGGAACATTGTTCAGTATTTTCTTCAATTTTGTTCTTGGAGTCATCAAAATATTTTCCTTTAGAGAAACTGAGCGTTGTTTTATAGTAATCAGATGGCAGGGTCTCTAAATTATCTTTAAGTTACATTTCCTGTGAGTTTTAAAAAAAAACTTGTAACTCTGACACTGAAGGCCTGATTGTATAATTTAATTATTTTTAGTAAACAAAACTTTCTGAAATATTAAATTATTGGAAGGCAAGTCAAATTAAAACACCTCTAAAATAACTAGAGGATTTCTGTCCAGTATTCAATATCGATTGCAAAGTGATGATAAAGTTTAAGAAAAAGATCATGTTTATTTGATCATGTTTCTCCCCTGTATTTCCATCTTTCTCATCACTTTGGGATGTTAAAATATGCAAATGATCTATTTTACCTAATTGCTTATTTTCAGATATGTTGTCTAAATAGGTTCTCCTGTAAAAGTTACACAGAAATGTTGAATGATATGATGTTATTTAAATGGTCAACACGGGTTATTACCACAGATGAAGATGGAGACCTGAATTAATGATCAAAACAAAGAGCAGAAGTGATATTTATTTTTATTGTATTATGACTGCCTAATAAACCAAGGAAACCCTTGCAGACCTCCTTAAAGCTCTAGAATCATATAAAAACATGGTTTAATCTTTTGAGGCTGTGGGTTATACCGAGGGTGAACTGAAATGTATTGTGTGACTTCATAGAGACATTTTTGTATTTTTGTATTGATTGTACAGATGTCACCAAAAACCATTTATGTATATCTTATGATCATTCTTTGTGCTTGGAGAGTGACATTTGTTAAAACAAAATATACAGTAGGCTACATCTCTGTTATAAAATGCCAAAACTCTTCGGAGAGATCTTGTGTTTGTATATTATGTGTGTTTATGTATGCTTGCGTAACCAGAACACCCGTGTCTAGCTGTGTGACGTAGCAGAAACACATTTACCTGGCGAATGATTTGACAGGGCACCACTGAATCCAAAAGTAGATGATCTAGTGGAGTTCAGCTTGGCCTAGAACTTTGCATGTGATGCTTGTGAATTCGTTCCTTCATTTCCTGGTGATTTGTATTTTTATTAAACCGCAAATTGTATAACTTGTTCTGTGCCTCGGGTCTCTGTGCTGCAATATGGAGCAAAGGATGAAAATAAAGACGAATGGAGTAGAACTGTATTACATTATTGTGAATTATTTGTGCAAGTCTCTGAATCCAATAGCTGACAAGACCAATGTTTGGGGTCAGATTTAATTTTTATTTTTTGGGGGGAAGAAATTGATCAAAAGTGACTGTAAAGACTTTGTCCCAAAGCATTTATTTTTAAAGTAAATGCTGTTCTTGATATATTTAAATACATATGTAATGTTATATATCAATGTTATATCTCAGTTTCCACAAAAATATTTTGCAGCACAACATTATTTATCATTATCAATGTTTATTGAGCAGCAAATCATCATATGAGAATGATTTCTGAAGATCATGTGACACTGGAGACTGCTGAAAATTCAGCTTTGCATCACAGGAATGTTAAATATATTAGTAAGTAAATGCAGCATTGATGAACATAAGAGACTTTCAAAAGCATTACACGATATAACCAACCACAAACCTTTAAACTGTAGCATTATTAACCTGGCTGGCATGACAGAATTTAGGCCAAAGGTAAACAGTGATGTGTTGATGTGTAATGTGCTAAACTGACTCTAGATGTCATGTGATGAACATTTTGAATAATCACAGGAAACAGATGCAGGAACTAATCAGTGTCTGGTTTCCGTAGACTAGAGATGCAGTCAGTCAATCAAATCAACGGCTTACAAAATAGAAAAAGTGGAAAAACACCATCAGTTAAGCAATTAAGACAAGAACATTTTTCAAGTAAATTCAACTGTAGACAGCAGAGCACGAAATCAAACAAGCAAATACTAACAAAACTTTATTTAACTTCAGGTTTGGAAGAACTTTTGCTGTGATTTTGAGTTAAATGATTAGACAATAAAGAAGCCAAGTGGACTTGATCAGGTTTAACAGAAATACAATTCATTTCAGTGTGATAAATGGAGTATGATACACCAGCTTTATAAAAAGGGTTTACACACATACACACAAAAGTCATCTGACAAAAACTTATGAGAACCACAAATCCAAAGTACTATTAATCTACCAGCAATTTATTCAATCTTTTATTAAATGTTCTACAAAAACAATTAATAGCTTAATTACAAACTAAAAATACATCTTTTATTTTTAATTCATCCATTGAAACAAGGCTTCGAGGGGAAGTGCAGAGAATCCCTAGCTCAACAAGTTAAACTCATTTCTTCTTTTTAAGTTTTGCTTTGAGTTTAATGCTTGGAAAAACATGTCCTGTTACTCTGGCATTTGTTGATTTCTTTACATTGCATATTTCAAATTGCAGAAGATTTAACAAACGTCAACCAGTGATGTTCTGTACTGTTAATGGTCCAGTACAACACGATGTGATTTTTTTTCATTTAGCAGGAGCAAAGCCCACGCGGTCTGCCTCTCTGTCAAACACAGTGTAGTAGCGGCCAATGAACACATCTCCCAGAATCCACAGCGGCCCGGCAGGGGGTGGGATATCCATTGCCGTAAAGCCAGACAGACAAACACTCACACCCATGTGAGTCATCTGAGAAAAGACAAAAGTGAGAGTTAATATTGATTCAAAGTATTCGGTTAATCAATGCTGCATTCATTTCCAAAGCAGTTTTAATCGACGTCCTGAGATTTGATTCGATTCCAAAAATAAGAGCATTTGGATTTTATTTATTTATTTTTGGTGTACAATAAAAAGAAAATGCATTCCTCTATGTAATTAAAGGAGTATTTCAACCAAACATGAAGATTTGCTGAATGTTTACTCAGACTCAGGCCAACCAAGATGAGTTTGTTTCTCCATCAGAACAGATTTGGAGAAATGGACCACCACATCACTTGCTCACCAATGGATCCTCTGCAGTGAATGGGTGCAGTCAGAATGAGAGTCCAAACAGCGGATAAAAACATCACAATAATGCACACCATTGGATTGTTCAAGTTCATGTTTCTTTTAGACATGCAGCTTTTTTGGTGGATTACAGTGGAGTATTTATCAGCTGTTTGGGCTCTCATTCTGATGGCACCCATTCACTCCTTTTGTTTCGTTTTTTTTAAACAAACTTTATTTTTTTGGTGACTTATTCCTTGAAATGGATGGAAGAGTGTATGAAGGTGAAAATGTATCCCAGCACTCTTCCACCCTCAATACCCATGACTGAAGTGCCCTTGAGCAAGGCACTGAACCCCCAGTTGCTCCCTGGGCTGGATCTATAGCTGCCCAATGGTCGAGGTGTGTGTTCATGGCCGGCGCGCAGATGGCACTAGGGACGGGGACTAGGGGGACATGACCCCCCCAGATTCATAGTAACCAGATCCCTCCCCCTCAGTGTCTCAATGAAAGGCTCTATTGGTAAACAGAGGATTAATCTGAGTTTCCGCTATGTACATTAGTCTAAGTAGAAGCGACCCGGCCCGCCGCTCCTTAAACGTGTAAGTTACTAAACGATTTTTGAAAACACACTTTTGACCGCAGTGTCTGAGCGAGTCCCAAAACACTTGTAGCCAATCAGCGGTAAGGGGGCGTGTCTTGTCCTGTTAGCGAGAAGAGAGCACTCAATTTGAGTGCACACAGGACGCATATTACATTTACATTTAGCAGACGCTTTTATTCAAAATTGGCATATTAGCAGATCGACTACAGATTGAGAGAGATGGCAGATAAAAAAAAGAGGGTTTACAATCAGGCAAGAGGCAGGACCCACGTTAATATCGGGGCAGCTTTCCAGCGGTGGAGAGAAACTCAACGATTGGGAAGGGGTCGAATCGGATGCTGAGGTTTCTTTGTTTCTTTTTGATAGGCGAGTAACGTTGATTTTGCGTTGTTTTACACAACTTATCCATGTTGGCTTTTGTTTGAATATGCTTGTATGTCATCTTCGCTTGTTTCCGCGATCGTAGTTGACATGGTTGCGTATGTACGTGTGGGGTGAAGATTTCAAAATAGGGGCGAAGCACGGTGGCCGAGAGAGCTCAACGCGCTGCAACTTCACAAAACGCGTTCAAATAGAAAAAGCACCAGCAAATTAAGAAAACATTTTCATCAGTTTGACAGCACACGTGCTGCAAATACTCACAACACAAACAAATACAGAAACGCTCTGCAAATACTCAACACAAACAAAATTACCCCGACAAAAAGAAAATTTAAACAAGGTTTTTTTATTTTTGAGTTTTGATTACCATTTGTATAACCATAGTTGTACAAATACCATAGTTAAACTATGGTTAGAGTAGTAAATCCATGGTAAATCTGTTAATGATTACAGTAACAATTTTTTTATTTGCTTTTTTTATATATTAAATGTATTTATTAATTCATTCATTTCAATAGTCAAACCATAGGCTATGTTTAGTTTTTGTAAGGCAAGTTGTAAAAGTTAGCCAGCTTACATAACCTTTCACAGTTACAGGAATTGTGTATTTAGTCAGCTTATTTAGGCTAAAAATATCAATTTTTCAAAAAAAAAAAAAAAAAAAGCTAAGGAATCTATGACCAGGATTTTTAAAATAAACAAAGATCTTTTCAGAGCAAACATTGATAAATAATGTCCCAGCCATGTTTGTCACTTTACGGTTCCCTTAAATATAAAATTTCTTTATTTGTTTCTATTGTGAGTATTTGCAGCACAAGTTGTCAAACTGATGAAGATGTTTTCATAATTTGCAGGGATTTTTGTCATTTGCAGCACGTTTAGCTCTCTCGGCCACCGTAGCAGGTCCTGCTGGGGTACGGGTGTGTTTGTTTTGGTGCTAAAGAATCGGGTCAGGGCAGATGCAGGCTGAAGCACAATAATAATCTAACCATTACTTTGTACCCACCTTCTCACTACACGCTGTTCTGTTGTCAAACAAATGACAATGGTGCTGCCACTGATGTTTATGTTCTTTGTGTGTGTGTGTGTGCTATGACTCCTGACCCCCGGGGTCCTACGAGGAGCTGGTAGCTGCCTCAATTGTGCCTGTAGCGGTAACCATAGTGATCTTGTACAGGTGCATCTCAAAAAATTTGAATGTCATGGAAAAGTTCTATATTTTTTGTAATTTAATTCAAAAAAGCAAACTTTTTTTATATTCTAGATTCATTGCACACAGACTGAAATATTTCAAGAGTTTTTTGTTTTAATTCTGATGGTGACTTCCAGCTTAGAAAAATTAAAAGTAGGAAACTTTGCATTTTAATTTTTCTTTTTCTTTCAAAGTAGGTTTAATTATGCACTCAATACTCAAATACAACCTGGGCTTCAGTGCGCCGTGGCATTGAGGGGATCAGCCTGTGGCACTGCTGAAGTGTTACTGAAGCCCAGGTTGCTTTGATTGCGGCCTTCAGCTCCTCTGTATTGTTTGTCAGATGTTACTCATCTTCCTCTTCATAATACCCCATAGATCCTCTGTGAGGTTCAGGTCAGGTGAATTGCTGGCCAATCAAGCACAGTAGTATCATGGTCACCAAACCACTTGGAAGTGGTTGTGTCACTGTGGGCATGTGCTAATGTCCTGCTGGAAGAGGAAATCAGCATCTCCATAAAGCTTGTCAGCAGATGGAAGATGGAAGTGCTCCAAAATCTCCTGGTAGATGGCTGCATTGACTTTGGACTTGATAAAACACAATGGAGCAACACCAGCAGATGTCACGGCTCCCCAAAAAAATCACTGACTTCAGAAACCTCACACTGGACTTTGGGTTCTGTGCCTCTCCAGTCTTCCTCCCGACGTTGATTTCCAAATGAAATGCTAAATTTACTTTCATCTGAAAAGAGGACTGTGGACCACTGAGCAACAGTCCAGTTCTTTTTCTCTTTACCCGAGGTGAAATGCTTCTGATGTTTTTTTCTGGTTCAGGAGTGGCTTGGTTCTAGGAATGTGACAGCTGTAGCTCTTTTCCTGAAGATGTCTGAGTGTGGTGACTCTTGATGTGCTTATTCTGGCTTCAGTTCACTCCTTGTGAAGTTCTCCCAAGTTCTTGAATCGGCTTTTCCTGATAATGTTCCCCAAGGCGGTGGTCATCCCTGTTGCTTGTGCACCTTTTCCTACCACACCTTTCTACTTCCAGACAACTTTCTATGAATGTATTTTGATACAGCACTCTGTGAACAGCCAACCCTTTCAGCAGTGACCTTCTGTGGCTGACACTCCTTGTGGAGGGTGTTGATGATTGTCTCTTGGACAAGTGTGAAGTCAGTCTTTTCTATAATTGTGGTTGCATGTTCTAAACTATCCCAGGAGGTACCCTGTATTTATACTCAAAATTAATCAAACTAATCAAGCTCAAAATAGAATATTCAAATTTTTTGAGATACTGAATTTTTAATTTTCTTAAGCTGCAAGTCATAGCCATCAGAATTAAAACTACTGAAATATTTCAGTTTGTGTGCAATAAATCTAGAATATAAGAAAGTTTGCTTTTTTGAATTAAGTTACAAAGAAATCGTCTATGTCTGAGCTGTCGATTTTTCTGGACTGAGAAAATTTGACTGCTGGACAGCTTGGCCCCCCCACCAGTTAAAAAATCCTATCTGCGCCCCTGATGATGTGTGTGTGTGTGTGTGTGTGTGTGTGTGTACTTGGATGGGTTAAATGCAGAGCACCAATTCAGAGTATAAATTACCATAATCTGCAAATGTCACGACTTTCACAGCATAACAGTGTATGTTCCTGTTTCCAACCTCAGCGGAGAGTACTAGGAAAAACCACACAAGATTCTGTAAAAAGGGACTTACCTTCAGAACATAGTCCTCTCCAGTTAAGTTGAACATTTTCCCTCCCAGGCTGACAGAAACAACAGGAAGTGATGGAATCCTCTTACAGTCAATCCAGTACTAGAAAAAGAGGAAATGTTCACTTTACAACTTCCTCAATTTATGCTGGAAATACATGGCAATGGACATGTCAGCAAATTGAAAGGATAAATAAGCATTATAAACGATGCAATGTATATGTTTTGATGTAGGTGTATTTTAGCAGGAATGCTCCTCACCTCTCCCATAAGCAGGGGTAATGCTCCGATGGCTTTCTGCAGCGCCCGCACCTCTTGAACCGGCCCCGTGATCATTGATGTCCCTGTGTCAACAATTGCCTGGCATCCGTTTTTACAGAGGGTAAGAGTGCCACCCACCTGAACTCTGTTGGAAAACAACCAATATAAGCAAGAATACTGGAAACATGGCTTGTATGCTAATGGTGATCACATACTCATCCATCTTTATCTGCCAGTAGGCCTTTCGCGTGACATTGACGTAATGCAGATCACCGTCAAAATACTGCTGGTCAAAACCTCCCAGCATCAACTCACCTCCAACTTCACCTGCGGGGTCCCTACACACAACATTTACTTATAAGAATTAGCATGTGCATTAAGCCATTTTGAGGAAAGTCCCTACAACCGAAGTCATTTTTAAAAGGTTACACATCTTGGTCCCAAAAAGTAGGCAAAGCCTGACTCACATGTGCCCTTTTTATTTATGAGTCACTCAGTTAGTAAAAGAGGCTTTTTATAGAGACAGAACAATTGACTATAGTGTGATAAATTGGCTGTAACATGCAGATGCGCTTTGAAAAGCAGTAATAGGAGTCATGCGTTACCGTTTAACAAGAATAAATACAAATTCTTTCATGCTGAAGGTCGCACTATCAGTCTACATTTGTTGCCACATTCTTCACCATTATAAAACTGAAATGGAGAAGGAAATAGAGGAACCTTGAGGTAAGGGAAACTATGTTTCCCTTTCAAACTCTCTCATGTCAATATTAAATGTCTACCATTTGGCTAAACAATTAGAAAAAACAATCAAATGAACCTTGAAACAAACAGCTCACCGGTTGATATAAAAAGAGAAGATATTCTGAGGCAGGATTTTGGCAGCCATGGCCGTGTCAAACACGGGCGTAACCCCGTCTACAGAAATGGAGGGGTATGCCATGCCCAGGACGCCATCAAAACGTGCCACCGCAAACACAATCCCAGGCTGTTTAACCGCCTCACCAAACTGCTGGTTTGGCACCTTTAGCCCTGCCAACTACAGACAGAAACAAACGTGTCAGTTTTGAGGAGTGTTGATGCCTCAAACAGTGTGCTGTACTTTGTCAATAGTTCGAGAAAAACTAGGCACCATACTACTGCTGGGGAAGTCGTGCCCTAATGGTTAGAGAGTTGGACTCCCAATCGAAAGGTTGTGAGTTCGAGTCCCGGGCCGGCAGGAATTGTGGGTGGGGGGAGTGCATGTACAGTTCTCTCTCCACCTTCAATACCACGACTTAGGTGCCCTTGAGCAAGGCATCAAACCCCCAACTGCTCCCCGGGCGCCGCAGCATAAATGGCTGCCCACTGCTCCGGGTGTGTGCTCACAGTGTGTGTGTGTGTGTGTTCACTGCTCTGTGTGTGTGCACTTCGGATGGGTTAAATGCAGAGCACAAATTCTGAGTATGGGTCACCATACTTGGCTGAATGTCACTTCACTTTCTTTTCTTTTCTATAAATGACTGAGGATCACACACTACCAAACTTGTGAAGCGAACATAAACTCATGCATAACATGCTTCAAAAGCTGCTTGGTGTATTTAAACACTATGCATTCTCAAATTGGCCAACAACAAAACAAAATGTGCTTAATATTGGTCTGAAGTGGGTGGAGTCACAATCGAAATAAATCATTTAGAGTCTGTGCCCATCATACACTACGTGATTTTTTTTCTTTTTCTGACTGCTAGAAATCATCCAGAGTGGCTCTGAACTTTAACAGCTGTGGTCAACTCTACCTTGACTTTAAATCAACGCAAAAATCAGGAAAACAAATTGCGCAATATATTCCTGCATTATGCTAAAGTACTTAAATACTTCAAACTTAGTACTGAAAGAAGAGCAATTTTGAAGAATCTAATTTAAAAAAAAAAGACAACTGCACCTAATAAAATTACTAAAAACTGAAAATGTAAATAAATATACAATAAAATAGTACCAGCCTCAGTGACATTATTGGTTACTTTTTTTTTATAACCCTTGATTTGTTTTCCACACATATCATTGGATTTTTTTAGTGGCCTGTGATATAGTGTATAGTCACTTTTATGATGCTTTTCCTATTCTTTTGGAGCTTTTACAGCTCTCACGATGTAATCTTTACTCACGGTGACTGTATCCTGACTGATGAAGCCAGAGAGACTGCCTCTGCCATACTGGATCGAGAACTCTGTGCCATTCTGGACATACGTGCTCGACTTCTTAGAGTTGTAGCGATGGTGCAACCCTGAGAGACATTTTATGAAGATGTTTTAGTAACGGAAAACACAATACATATCAAAACAATGACCCAAAACAACCCTCACAGCATGCAATGTCCAGGTAGGAGCAATGGATGGAGGGAACCCAGAGGTTGGATGATCCAGTGTCAAACAGCACAGTGAAGTCCTGCGGAGGGGTCCCAATACTGATCACTCCAAAATACTGAGACTGGAATGAAAGAAAGGACAGTTGGATTTATTACATTCCTCTTTCAAAAACCATAATGCATAATCAGGGACTGATGCCACATTGTCTTACATCCATGAAGTTGGTGAGTTTCTCAATAGGTGGAGGCAGTTTTGTTGGTGATGGTGAATGTGTTGTGGAGGGCAATGAAAATCTGACTTTGTTGGTTTCCTCTCTGGCCATGGATTTGATCTCGTCAATAGTCCTCCCGTTCTCTGCCAGTATGCGGCGCACAGTGCGCATCTTGTGCAGAGGAATTCTAGACATACAACAGTGATCAATAAAACAACTGCTTCGAGTAGTGCACCACATCTATATAAATCTTTGGCCATCACAACACGACACCAATGTTCAAACAAGGCATTTAATGAATAATCCGAAGTAGATCTTTATTATTTTTTTTCGAAGAAAATGTGACTTGTTGTTGCTATGGCATAACGTCTTATTTTTCTTCTAGACAATCATTTGTTTAGATCGCAGCACCATTATGTAGTTTTTTTACCCAGACCTGTCTATTGTGGTTTATTGATACATCTTAGATAACCACGCCCCTAATCGTTACGTAAGAGCAAAGCGAACTGTGATTGGTCGACCGCGCGTCAACAATCTAAATGTGCAGTGACTCGTGAGCAGTTTAATTGTATTAAACTGTGTGAGGCGGAAATATATAAAATAACCGTGCTTACTGATTGACAAAGCGTTTAGATGCGTTTGTGCACGGTTTCATTAAGAAGTTCATTAAGTCCAATTACAACGCTGACTTTATAAGCAACGAAACTGTCAAAACGGCAAGCATGAATGTCAGTCAGCTCCTCTTATTATAAATAAAGTTTAAGTTTTTCGCATCTCCCTCTCGTTTTCATTGTAGATGCTGGTTTACACAATGTTGCACCTCAACCACAGCAGTTCACACATGAAACTGAACACAGTCATCCGAGTTCAACTTCCTGCTCCCAAACATCAGATCATGATGCTGTATCAAACTTCGAAACGTCGTAAGCAGCACTGTTTATAGCAGCTTGATTCATATTATGAAACATAATGCATCGGATTGTTGTTTGTAGATACATATTTCCTCATCACTGTTGGTGATTTATATAGTGAAAGTTAATGTGCAAAAGTCATAATGAGGCTATTTAAGTTTTTAATAAGCAAAATGTTTCCTGATCTAATATGTTCGCATAAAACGCGCTTACATCGATAATAACTTTTTAGAATTGACGTACTTACCTGATTATTGCTTGGCTGTCCGCAATTAACATCCAAATTAAAAACGCGAACAGGTGAAAGCGATCCATTCTCTGCTCTTAAAAGAAATAAATTGGTTTTACTTCCGATCTGATACAAAATTCAGACTTGCAGAAGCAATTCTGAGGTATAACTTCCACCGCCGCCCCCTGTACGCAACTTATATATCCAAAAGTGGTTTTCGGAGAGTTTCGCGCAAGCTCGGGGGTTTCCGTTCTCCTTAATCCTGATTGGCTAGTAGCACCGATGTACCGCTACGATTGTTTGGAGAACACATCAATCAAGTTGAATTTCACGCCTATAGGTTCCTGATTGTTTAAATGTGGCGTTGCTGGTTTGTTGTGTTTGTTAACCAGCAAAACCCAAACTTATCTAAATATGCTGATATATTGTTTTTTCTCACTTAGATGTACAAATGATTTGACGTCACATTATAAACATCTCCATTTTGCTTTTGTTTTAAAATCGGTCCTTAGGCTTGACTTGTTAGCATGGACATTATTGCCCCTGCTGGTAGATGCCCAAACTGCAACCATTCTGTGGATAACCAGCATCCATCTCCTGACTCTCATTCAGAAATACCTGTGTATTCTATTGGAATAAAAAATGTATGCACCTTCGTAAAAGTGATGGATATGTATGAATGATGTAGTGAAACTGGTTAAAGAATTGTAGTAAAGCAAGGAAAAGTACACTTTTAGATAAACAAGGTGACATAATGCATGGCACTTGCAGATTTAGAAAAGATTCCTTCATTACCTACAGGATTGCTTGTATTAAGGATTTCAATACAAAAGAAAAGGCACTAGAGTCATCTGTTTCTGTTAAATTTTAACAGAGTAAGTGATAGGGGAGACCAGTGGCAGTTGTAACATTTTCCTTCATAACTCACAGACTTCTTGAAATACACTTCTTTTGATACAAGAAACAAATATAGGTGCACTAATAATGCAACTGATATATTTTCAATATCAACACTGAAATATAAGCCACATTAACCCACTGTATCTCAAATAAAAACTAACCTCAAAGTAATCAATGCTATAATAAAGCTCAGAGGTGTAGCAATAGGGCAGGCAAGGAAGGTAATGTTGCCAGATCCAGTTATTAGCCTATAAACAACTTTGGACTTGTCTTTTCTACTTAATTTGACAATTTAGAAAGTTAATAGAGGAGAAAGTTGCTGTTTAGGGTATTGATATCTTTATCTTATCTTATTTACAAAAGATTTGAACTCATGTTGCTTTTTTTTTCTATTTGTTTTCATAGCGATATCTGGCAACACTGCAATGATCGCCAGACCTTAAGCCGAGAGTAATCAAAAGAGCCCACGGACATGTTATTGCTGAGGGTGATAGGATACCACATTCAGGAAGGCAAATGCAAAAAAAACCTTGATATTATCTGTCAGATGTGTTATCGACACTATTAAAACAATAGCATATATCACTAGTGCAGAGAGCTGTAGAACAAGTAGGTTACATCTATGCTATTTCATTGAATGTAGTTAAATTTTCACAAAGTCACGTTCATAAGAGCACTAGACAAAGTTAGCATCTATATTAAATGGTTATTATGGTTATTAATGAAAACTATAACAGTAATAGACCTACATATTGTTGAATGAATATTAAGCAACTGATCAAATGATATACACCTAACCTAACCAATGGTGAAATAAATGATATAATTTAACAATCTTTCACAAACATTGTCATATCTGTCTCTTTTAAAATGTTAGTGTATATGAGTTGTATGTGGGGTTATTATAGCACAATTCTTAGTCACACCACAGACCTCACTCATTTTCAAATCCTGGCTATGTCTATGTCTATGTCTGCTCTTCCTTAAGAGGATTCCTGATGGGTGTCTGTAAGAATTTCTCCCTTTTCTGGTCTAGATGTGTGTCGGGGCCCCTGCTGGGAATGGCATTATCAAGATCAACCTAAAAAACATCGGTGAACAAGAAATTTTCCAGCAGCAGAATGCATGGTGATGTCAATGGATGGAGCTTACACTGGGCCATGTGACTCGGGGCACAATATGACAAACACGCATTATGAAGTGGCACCGCTGTGTTGCTGTTGATGGTTTTAAGGCAAGTTGCTTGCTGTTTTAAATTGAAAGAAAGGTATTTGTTCTGTTAGGTCAACGCCCAACAGTATATACTGGCATCTACAGGCGGGGCCATTCTTCTCTCATTCTCATCAGCGAGTCAAACAGTGGAGCTGTGGACGAGAACCGAAGGCATAGATGAAAGACTGCAGGCTAAAAGTTTACTTGTAATACTAAACAAACTAGCAATGAAAACGAACACTCCTGCAAGCTAAAGCACATATTTCCTCATCACTGTCAAGTTTAGAGCTGCAGAATTTCCAGTTCTGGGATTATATATAGCTTAAACCCATATCAGAGGTGAGTTGTTATTTCTTTCATCATTTTTTTGCAGAAACAGTATTTTTCATTCAGCTCAATGATATTAATCAGGTTCTGGTCAGGATCTGATCAGGTTAAGTTTTGCTTAATGAAACCGTCTGAATGAGCACATTTGTAAGATTTAAAAATGAAAATGAGTAAAATACATCTTTGTCTTTCTCCATTCATGCACTAAAGTTTGGAGCCCTGTGAAATGTGGTACCACTGTGTTAACTGTCTTAAGGGCAGGATGGGATCAGAGGTCATAATGCAAGAATTTACCTATGGTGTTTAAAGACATAAGTATTATGTGGTGATTGGACTTTGCACCATCTGGTCTGTATATATATATTTTTAATCTTTTCCATTATGTTCAAATAATGATCAGTTTCCTCTTTATCCCTTCAGCTGGAGGAGGACGGCACCATGATGCTGATAGTAGCACGTCTGCTTCTGTTCTTAGCAATCTCTGTTCCCGCAGGTCAGACTGCAAAATGCCCACGAGTCTGCGTCTGTGACGACACAAAGCTCACTGTGACGTGTGTAGGGAAGAATCTCACACATATTCCTCCTACTATAAATGAGGTGAGTGCGACTTTCCACGTCTAGTACAGAACCCCACAGAAAGTCATCATGCTTGTGTCTTAATATCATGATCAGAGTTTACTGTCTGATCTGTGAGCAAGTGGATCAACACACTCACATGCAGTATTTGCAATGGCTTTTATCTCAGATCACAGTGAAACTGGACCTGAAGAGGAATAATCTTGGGGAACTGCCTAAAAATGCGTTCAAACACACCCCCTACCTGACCCACCTGAACCTGCAGGGATGCAGTATCCAGTCCGTCAGAGAGGGAGCGCTCCGGGGACTTTCACGTCTGGTGCAGCTTGACCTCACTAGCAACAAGATTGACATCCTCTACCAGGTATCTTCTTTGAGACGTGGAAGTGTGTTCAATTTAGATGAATGAATCAAATCATTCTTAGGCTGATGGTTTGAAATAAGTCTGTTTTTAGCTGTGTTGTTACTGTCTCCCCACCTGTAGGAATCGTTTGATGGTCTATCATCACTGAAGCAGTTGTATTTAGACCGGAACCGCATTGAAGAGATCCACCCTGGAGCGTTTGCTGCATTAAACTCTGTAACCCTGCTCTCCCTCACTCATAACCAGCTAGTCTACCTCCCCAACATGGCATTCCAGGTACACTACCATCAACAATTTGGGATCAGCAAGGATGCATTAAGTAAAAGTGAAAGAGAAGACATTTGAAATGTTGCCAAATATTCCGGTTTCAAATAAACGCTGTTCTTTAATGCATTCTTTTTTGAACATAACAGTTTCCACAGAATATTAAGCAGCTGTGTTCAACATGGAGAATAATAAGAAAAGTTTCCTGAGCAGCAAATCATTAAAATCAGAATGATTTCTGAAGGATCATGTGAGACTGAAGACTGGAGTAATGATGCTGAACATTCATCACAAGAATAAAAATATATTTTAAAATATATGCAATAGAAAACAGTTCATTTAAATTGCTAAATTATTTCACAATCGTACTATTTTCACAGTTTTTTTTTAAATCAAACAATGGCCGTCTTGTTCAGCATAAGAGACTTCTTTCAAAAACATGAAAAAAATCTTACCACAATCATACTTTAAATTGAGAATATATATCTCTTTTCTTTTTGTAGTGAATTCTAGAATTATCTCAAAGAGTCCCATTACTTTATGTTATATTCGTTCGAATCTGAGTTTACACTGATTTTGTTGGGTGGTTTGTGTGATAATCTTCTGTTATGAATCATTTTCCTCCTGAGTAATTCTCAATCTGTCTCTCAGGGAATGCTGAATATCCAGTGGCTGCGTTTGAGTCATAACTCTCTAAATAATCTGGCGACCGAAGCCTTTGCTGGTCTTATTGCACTCACACACTTAAACCTGGACCATAATGAACTCCAATACTTTCCTACCAAAACTATGACCAGGTAGCCACTGTTTTTTGACAAACCAAATAAATTTTTGTTGATTTTAGATATGCTCAGACCTTCAGAACTGACTGTTGTCTTTCTCAGATTGATGGAGTTGACTCACCTGGATATGAGTTTTAACCCCATGACATATCTGGTGGAGGAGAGTGTGTCCATGCCCAAACTCACACATCTGTCTCTGCACCACATGGCTCTGCAGGACCTGTCTGAATCAGCTCTGTCTCTGTCTTCTCACATCTCTCACCTAGATCTGAGCTACAACCAGCTCCCTTACATACAGGCCCTCAAAGTGTCCTCGCAGCTCACCAGCCTTAACCTCAGCGGTAAGCATGAATACAGCATTGCCCACGGTCTCAGAATTTAGTCTGTATTTAACCTTTCAGTCAGTACAATTATTTTCAGTATAAATATCAGTATAAACCAGTATAAATATATTTTATTCTAGTAATTCTATGAATTTTTATATTGGAAATGTAATATAACTACTACAAAAACAACAACACGAGCAGTAACAATAACGGTAATTAGATAAAGTAACAATAATTAAATAGAGTAACAATAGCGGAATTATCATTCATATGAATTAATATTATTGTTTAATGTTACATTACATTTGTTTATCTTAAAAAAATAGTAGTATATAACTAAATTATAAAGAAATAATAATAATAAGAAGAAGAATAGTATAATGGAAGTATTAACAATATCAACAACAATAAAACATTGTCACACATTTTCTTCACATGAGCGAAATTCTGGAGATTATATGATTTAGTTATTTAAAATATCTGAAAATCAAGCTGTGAAGTGATAGCTTTCATTCGCTGTCCTTCAGGGAACCCGATCAGATGTACGTGTCTACTGCAAGCGCTGAAGATGTGGACGCTGAGCTCAGGAATCAAGCTCTATGGGGCCTGTGCTTGGCCGCCACACCTCTCAGACGAGCCTCTACAAAATGTTCAAGAACAGGACCTCCGCTGCAGACCACATGACGAGTTGAGGCCGGATCTGATAGAAACAGAAGCAAAAGAAGAAGATGGAGTGCAAGAAAAGGCTGTGCCAGCTGTCAAGCCAAAGAAAAAGAGCAAATGCCCAAAGAATTGCCATTGTGAGGTATGTGAGATTATATGATTTAGTTATTTAAAATATCTGAAAATCAAGCTGTGAAGTGATAGCTTTCATTCGCTGTCCTTCAGGGAACCCGATCAGATGTACGTGTCTACTGCAAGCGCTGAAGATGTGGACGCTGAGCTCAGGAATCAAGCTCTATGGGGCCTGTGCTTGGCCGCCACACCTCTCAGACGAGCCTCTACAAAATGTTCAAGAACAGGACCTCCGCTGCAGACCACATGACGAGTTGAGGCCGGATCTGATAGAAACAGAAGCAAAAGAAGAAGATGGAGTGCAAGAAAAGGCTGTGCCAGCTGTCAAGCCAAAGAAAAAGAGCAAATGCCCAAAGAATTGCCATTGTGAGGTGAGAAAGGCTCGGAAAAGGGCGGAGGGAATTTCAGTTATTTCTTCATAATTTAACAGATTCCTTGTTTTTGTCAGTTATACAGAAATATACACTTAAATGAATAGTTTCAAACCCAAAAACCTGCTGAACTTTTACTCACTCAGGCTGAACACCAGGCCATGCAAAAGGTGGATGAGTTTGTTTCTTCATCAGAACTGATTTGAAGAAATGTAGCATTGCATCACTAGCTCACCAATGAATCCTCTGCAATGAATGGGTGCCGTCAGAATGAGAGTCCAAACAGCTGATAAAAACATTAAAGTAATCCACAATTAACCCACATGACCATCAGTTGACATATTGTAAAGTGAAATCTTGTTTGTAAGAAACAAAGCTATCATAAAGACATTTATAACGTCAAACTGTTGCCGGTGGCACCCATTCACTGCAGAGGATCCACAGGTGATCAAGTGACGTAATGCTAAGCTTCTCTAAATCTCATCTACATCTTGGATGGCCTGAGGGTGAGTAAACTGTGAGCAGATTTGAATTTTTGGGGGAACTATACCTTAAATCTAATACATATCTCCATCTCACCACATTTTGTGTTCTCCTCACTCTCACTATCAAGGCTGCAGTTCAGCACACTACATGTGAGGACCGCAGCCACACTAAAGTGCCCACTGGTTTCCCTGGCAACACTCTTCTGCTTGACTTGCGTGGAAACCATTTCCATTATCTTCCTAGCAACAGTTTCCCCGGCGTCCCAGAGGTGGTGTCTCTACACCTGGACAGCTGTATGATCCATGAGATCGAGGGTGGCGCCTTCCGGGGCATGAAGGGGCTAACGTACCTATACCTGTCCAACAACCAGCTGTCCTCCCTGGACACAAAAAGCTTCGAAGGTGCCCATGAGATCATGTACCTTCACCTGGAAGGCAATAAACTCACTCTGTTTCCTTCTTCAGACACACTGGCTTACATCCCCAAACTCCTCGAGCTGCATCTGGAGAGAAACATTATAGCTAAACTAGAGCCCTCAGGGCTCCTCTCCCCGGTCCCCCAGCTGTCGGGCCTTTACCTCAGTAATAACATCATCACATCCATAGTGCCAAAAGCTCTGGATCCGGCACACAAGCTGGATGTCCTTCATCTTGAAGCTAATGCACTAACAGAAGTTCCGAGTGATGCACTAGGCCACGCCCCTCTTTTGTCTGAGCTCCGCCTCTCAGGGAATCCGATTCGTTGGATTGGGCCAAGAGCGTTTCGGGCAGTGGCTGAAAGTCTGAAGCACCTGCACATTGATAGAATGAGTCTTCAGAAGGTAGAGGTCAAATGACAAACTACATGAGATAATGTGATGCACTATTAAAGGGATAGTTCAGCCAAAAATTCTGTCATTAATGTCTCATGATCAAGGCCCAGGAAGGTAGTAAGAATATTGTTAAATCAGTGGATCAACAGTAATTATATGAAACTACAAGAATGCTTTTTATGAGCAAAGTGAATGAACAAAATGAACAAAAATAACTGATTTATTCAACAATTCTTCTGTTCCGTGTCAGGCTTCAACGTGCCTCTTTCTGGGTCTTGAACGTGTCAGTTGTGTTACTGTCTGTGCAGGGACAGAAAGCTCTTGGATCTCACCAAAATATCTTAATTCATAAAGGTTTTATGGGTTGGGAATGATGAGGGTGAATAATTAATGACAGAATTTTTCTTTTATGAGTGAACTATTGCTTTAAATGATAAAGAAACAACAGTTAATCCTTGCTTTTACTAATCTGGATAACAGAAAATGTTCTTTCTCTGTCTCCTTGTATGATTTGTGGTCGTAGATGAGCACAAGCTCTCTGGCAGGGTTTGGTCCTGGTCTGTTGTCTTTGTCTCTGGAAGAGAATCAGTTAGAGGAGTTGCCTGACCTTTCACCTCTTACTGGACTTCGATATCTTACCCTTAACAAAAATCCATTAATGTGTGACTGCAAATTACTTCCATTTTACAGGTGAGATATCCATCCATTCATCTGCAGTTCTATCTTACAAATTATAGTTTATTACTGATAACAAATGTAATTATGGAAATAATAATTTGTAATGTATTGTTGTTATTAAATTATTATTAAAATTATCTATTGGATTACAAATATACTATAATGGACTACTTTTTGATTACTTTGTTTTAGATTACTTTTGAGCAAAAATACATTCCATTATTTGTTATTAACATCATGAATTGTATTAAACATTACGCCAGGGTTTCAGGGGATTTAAGGCTGGAAGACTTTCCAAATGTATAAAAGCAGTAGAATTTCTGGAAGAAAAAAAAAGAATAAGGAGGAATCAATCTATCTATCTGAACTTTCTTTCAGATGGTTGAACAATGTGAGTCTGAGGGTTGAGGCCGTGTGCGGTTACCCCTCTGAGCTACGAGGTCAGTCTGTGATGGAGGCAGTCATCTATAAGAACTGTTCTGGAGAAAATGCTCCTTCCTTCAAGGAGACCTCCATCCCTACCAAAGACCCTACACCAAACAAACCCACGCAGACCACAAAGGCCAGACCTGTGCAATCTGAGCCTAATCCTAAACCAGCGAAGCCCAAACTGACAGCGGCACCAAAGAAAAATGAGTTTGATGAACACAAACCAGTGCAGGCCCTGAAAAAGAACAGGCCAAACAAGAAAAAAAAAGGGAAGGCGGCCAAGAATTAAGTCATCAGTGAAAAAAGCCATGGAGTTGTTGATTTAAACTAAGATATATTTATCAGGTGAACACATTTACTATTTAGGTAAAGCTGTTAAAGACCATAGTTGCTACTGTATTCAGTCTTTATGCCCACTGTCCACAGTTCTTTAATGTGCAATTTATTTAAAATTATAAAACATTCCAGCAAACGTTGTTTTTTAGCATATTAGATTAGATTATATTCAACTTTATTGTCATTATGCAGAGTACAAGTACAGAGCTAATGAAACGCAGTTAGCAGAAGTGCAAGACTATAGTGTTTTATATACATAAGTGCAGAGTAAGTGAAGCTATGATATACACAATGTACAGTGGAGTTTCTATAGACAATATTAAGCAGATTATGTACAGAATATAAACAGGAATGCAATGTAGGATTATATATACATTATGAACAACAGCAACGTAAGAACAGTGGTAATAAATACAGTTGGATGAGTGTACGAGAGTATTGTTAAACAATGTATTCTATGCAAAGTATCAGTAGTGCAATAATATTTTTATAGAAATGGTTTACTGTGCTTTGTCCAGTAACAAGTCTGTGTTGAGTAGACATGAGGTACTGTGTCCAGTGCAGGTTAGGTTGGTGGTGTGGAGTTCAGAAGGTTTATGGTTTAACTCAAATAAGGGTTTTAATAATTTTTCGTATGTGTCATTTCAAATAAATCCTTTATTCAAAGAAATATTCTGAATTTCCTCACAAAGGTATATCGTTATACAAAGTTATAATAATTCTCTGTCTTTTCCTGAGTTTTCAATTTCATAAAACACTTTTTGAAAAACATAACATAGTAACACAAAAACATCTAACAGTAATTAATATTATGGCAAAGGTGATTGCAAATGTTTGTTTTTGAGATGTGTTTGTGATATTTTGAATGCAGTGCTTCATTTGGCAAGATATGTGACATTTTATGAAGTACTTTAATTTATGTGCATGCGTTCCTTTAAATCTGGAACTATTACGCAGCGTGATCATCTGGTTCCATGGTGTAATGGTTAGCACTCTGGACTCTGAATCCAGCGATCCGAGTTCAAATCTCGGTGGAACCTACTGTTTTTCACTTGATTACAAAACAGTAGCGTTAACTATAAAATCTATGTGTTGAGAAAATCAGCTTATCAAATACATTATTATGGTTTAATATAAGCAGAATTCTAAATATTGCTTTATTTTATGGACAACCTGTCACTTATTATTGTTCTCACTCACTCTCGCGAGATCACACCATTATCAAACATGGCGGCCGCGATGGATGTAGACACCCCGAGTGGCGCTAACAGTGGAGCCAGTAAAAAGCGTTTTGAAGTGAAAAAGGTACAGTATTGAGACGTCGGTATTAAGTATTGATGGCAAGTATAAATACACATTTAAGACGCTTAGTCGCTTGAGAATGTCAACTCTTTCACAGCGACGTGTTTATAATCCCCGGTTAGCATCGGCGGCGCGTTCTTCGTCATTAATATTAATCACTTGAATGTGTTCTTAATATAAGTAAATTTTTCATATGTCTCAGAAATATGCAGAATTTTATATCAAGTAGACAAATGTAATTTGAACTCTTGTACATTCTGCAGAGTAGTACGAGAGATTATTTAAACAGGACACGCTAATAGAACTCACTCAGAGACTCAGTAATTTCTTTAGCTAGACAGCATTTTTAGAATCATAGACGCGTTCCAAACGTTCCATTTTGAGCACCGTAGGCGCTTTCAGAACGATAGATTTGCTCATTTTTGACATAGACGCGTTCGATTCGAACAGTTTTGAACTTCGTAGACTCATTCTAAGGTGAGTGTGAATTCACCAAGTAAAACATGTTCCTGGGTCAACATCCTTGTTGATCCTGGAACAACATTCCAATCAACCAATCAGAATTGAGGTATAACTTTACAGGAGATGTCTGTTTTAGGTTTACGATCAGGATTAGGTGCTTCTACACTCTTGTTAATCAGATATCATTTCAGACTGATTTTAGGAATAAATTATGGGTAGGGTTACGTTTAGGGATTGGGATTAGGTTTGGGTTAAGTTTTGGACTGAAATGTTGATCCAGGATCAACAAAAGATCTTGATCCAGGAACAAGTCTTACTTGGCAAAATCACACTCACCTCATTCTAACGTTCGATTTGATCGTTTTGGACTTTACAGGCACGTTCAGGCAATTCGAACACTTATTTTTTCAACACACATGGTAATCATTAGTACTACAGTGTATATACGGAAGCTCCATGATATCACCAAGTAAATTCTGTCAGTTTTGACTTGATCTCTGTGAATGGATTGTAGATCTGTAACAGGCGTTTTATTTCCTGGTGAATTGAGATTTACATTGGGTTGGATCTCAGGGTCACTGTAAAATAAACTAGTTTTGAATTGCCATGGAATTGTGTTGCGGAGATTTGTTCGATTGAATTAATTCCAGAAGCGTGTTTCCCTTGCAGTGGAATGCTGTGGCTCTGTGGGCTTGGGACATCGTAGTGGACAACTGTGCCATTTGCAGAAATCACATTATGGACCTCTGTAAGTATCAGCTCCTGTCTGGTCTCACCTGACTGTATTCTAGGTTCAGTTTCTTGTTTCACACCCTTTCAGCTGTTATTTAGTGAGTTTAAGTCTAGTTCATCTTTCTTCAGGTATAGAGTGTCAGGCCAATCAGGCGTCAGCTACATCAGAGGAGTGTACAGTGGCCTGGGGAGTCTGTAATGTGAGTTTGATGACACATTAAATGAATTCAACATATGGACTTTGTCTGTTCGGTTGTGGTATAACTGTGTGTTTTTGTTGCGCAGCATGCGTTTCATTTCCACTGCATCTCTCGCTGGCTGAAGACCAGACAGGTGTGTCCTCTGGACAACAGAGAGTGGGAGTTCCAGAAGTGAGTGATTTTGTTTCTTTGTTAAAAGGGAGGCAGACCCAGGAACCGTATTAATAGGGAATATTAGTTCACTGAAAAATAAGTCTAGACCCCTTGAACACGCTCAAGTTAACCAGTATTGTGCATTACTTTATTATGATAAAATATGTATATGCTAAATATGATTTATGAGCAGCTGAACATGATAGAAATTACTTATAATGCATTGTTGTTCTAATCCCATATTTTCTGACATGCCTTTTATTGGTTGCGAACATCCATGCTTGTATTAATAATCATCTTTTGTTGCTCTGTTGTTCAGGTATGGCCATTAGCAGCCCAGTGTCTGTGCTTCAGAGCCAGGATTTTCTTTCCTAAGAAGCATTTTTGTTTAGACATCACCATTCTCTCCTTGTCAAAGGCCCGATGTTCCACATTTAAATTGTGCTAGTTTTTTTATTTCTGTGCTGTATGCAGCTCTCTGAGCTGTAAATTATCAATAAAGTCTCTTTAAATTCAGCTCTATCAGTTCCAATATTTCTGAAATTGGATTCTTGTGTTAATACAACTTAAATATTCATGTGCTGCTGTTTACATTAAGGTTTTATGCAAGAAACAGAACAAGCCCAGTCACATCATCTCTTGTGTTAAAATAAGAAGTAATGTGGAGAGAAATCTCAAGTTAGGAGTTCAGATCTAAACATTTGAATTGAAGGAACCTGGGCCTGTACCATGAAGTTAGTTTGCACCTATTCTGGGTTTTAGTGGACCAGTCAGATATGAGCAAAGTTACACCTGTCTGAAGTAAAAAAAAAAAAAAAGTCACTCCCCAAGTTTCTCTTTCTCCAAATTAAAGGTCACTAGTACGAAAAAAAAAAAAAAAACTAAAATTGTCCATCGCGGTGCATATCCCTTGTTCTCGGTCAGTTCACAGTTGAAGAGTTTCTACTGCACCTGGACTGTATATCTCACATATAAACAGTACTGGACTCTTATCTATTAAACACAAAAGAAGATATTTTGAAGAATGGTGGTAACCAGGTAGTTGACAGTAGTCATCGACTTCCATAGGATTTTTTCCCATACTGAGGGTGAGTAAACAATGACAATTCATTTTTCAATTCATCTCTTTAAGTCAAACACAATTTCAAGTCTAAAACAAAACAGATGACTTACATTTGCAACAACCAAAATGTTTATTGAATTAAATGGTGAAATACATACAAGATGCTAATTTGTCACAATAAGAAAGTTGTTCATGATTGAATTTTCACTTTTTGCATTTATGAGAGACAAAACAAAACAATGTTAGCTTACACTGAGGGTGAGGAGAGCAAAATAAAAAACCTTTAAAAGAAACACCCATGAAATCTAAACAGGAAGTGAATGACTGATTGCTTTGGACAGGGAATATGTATTAATATGTATAAATATAATCTAGACCCGTTTTGATCCGGATCCCACTGGATAAGACCAGAAACAAGCTATGTAGCAAACTGAATGGATGAAGGTGATCATAATTAATACTAAATCCCTGGAATGATTGGCTGCTGAATGGATAGCACATTTGTTAAATCCAGTTTGTTAATGCAGCAACTGTCCGCTGGATTAGGCTCAAATCCAAAACCTGTAATATTCTGGAGAAGAGACCAGGATCAGAAGTGCTAAATGTGTCCACCTCAGTGAAGCCCACAATATAGTTTGTCCCCAACAAAACTTTAAATGAATAATCCCAATTCTTATTTCAAGCGAATCCCCCCCACCCCGCCCAAAATGCGCCACATCTCTGGTCTTGTTCCGATACTCTTTCATAGTTTCTTCTTCCTTCATCAGCACAGACTTGTCTAAAATCAGCATCTCACATGGCTCTTAAGCTAAGTGCTGTCTGTAATTTATGGAAAGAAACCCAGTGAGAAAAAGCTACAGCAGAGTATTGGAACTGGACCTGAACTCTTTCAGCCCTTTTTAAGGCTGCTGGCCGCCAAATTTGGAGCTGAGTTTGTTGATCACGGCCAAGATTTTGGGGTTGCTCTGGTATTTGGAGATGTTGGCGGGGTTCTGCGCCACATCCTGGAACGCTGCCATCACCTCTGGGTCCTGGAAAAGAGAATGTATAAACGATTTATCCATAATGTAAATATTACAGGAATGTCAGATACGGGAAAGTTTATTATAGACATTTATGAACATGGTTCAATACTATATCATTATTAACTGACCCAAGTAAACCAAAATAGGAAAAGTAATAGCAATTAATAATTTCCATTGTTCATCTATGAGTCCAATGTATTGTGAAGCATCTGTGTAACAATAATCCACACATCAATTTTAAAGTTTTAAAAAAAAAAGAGATTAATACTTTTTTTCCAGCAAGGATGTATTAAATTGATCAAAAGTGACAGTAAAGACGTTTACATTGTATAAAAAAATTTTTAATTTGTTCTTTTGACGTGTTTTCAACATCGATCAAGATCAGAACTGAGCTTGAGCAGCAAATCAGCATATTAGAATGATTTCTGAAGAATATTAAAGACCAGAGTAATTATGCTGAAAATTCAGCTTTACAATCACAGAAACAATTTACAATTGAAAATGTTCAAATAGAAAACAGTTATTTTAAATCGTAATATTACTTAACAACTGTACAGCTTCAGCGTGATGACTTCCTTTCAAAACATTTTAAAAATCTTACCAATTCCAAACATTAGGATGGATGTGTAATCGTTTGTTCATCGGTACGTTTAGTGAACCATTTGAACTAAGAATCATGAGAAATGTATAATCACTATCGATTATACATCGATTATATATATATTATATATCGTTTTAATTGAGATAAGTTCTCTGGTCCTGAAAAATACAATGAATAAGTTCCCTGATTATTACAGGCCTTCTGTGACTTTAGTCTGTAGAAGAGGTCTACACGGAGGACCCGAGATCTGAGGACCCAGCACCTGACCCGGGGTCCGTATGGGTTCGGGGCTATATTTCAAATGGTCAGTCGGGTCCGGGTCAGGTCCCAATCTATTACTTCAGGTCCTGGGTCTGTTTAACATTGTGTGTAATACCCGAGTTGATCGTACTCGGAGAACACTCGGCCGTTATCAGAGTCAGTCAGCATGTGGTGTTTTGTAACTTTCAACTTACATAATTAGGATGAGAAAAGTGCGAGTCGGTATTTTGAAATAAGGTGGAACTGCATTGACTTTACCTTTGACAATTGGCTTTTTTATTTAGAGGGCTGGACATTTTCCACCATACCACGCTTTGCAGTTTCTCCAATTTTTCATAATAATATTATGAATTAACCGTCTGGTTGTTATATCTAAATAAAATTTTGGCTCAGAGCACAGAGATGATAGCAAATAAGTAAAGCTAACACCAGCAGCCATGGCACTGGACGAGCAGTCGTTATTATAATCAAAATGTGCAAAAAGTCTCAATTATTATGCAAGTTACGATACAATACGATACGATACTCGAGATACAAAAAATGCAAAACTGCAAAGTCGCATTTGTCATCCATCACCGTGACAACAAGGGGACTTTTGAATCTGGAATAATGAGTGGATTAAGCATTTCAATTGGCAAGAGAGGAATAACACGGATGGACCTTCCTTGGCGTGGAAGATTATGTGCATCACAGTCAGGTACGAGGAAGAAGGCTGCTTACATCAGGTAAGACAAAAAGTTACATTTTCGCAACTTTTTTATCGACTTGTTAATAGCAATTTGCAGTGGAATATGTGCCAATCGGGTCCAGTCAAGTCTATGTCTTTCCGGCCGAGTTCAGTCCATCTTTCAAATAATCAACGGTCCGCGTCGGTTCCAGGTAGTACATTTTTGACATTTCTCGGTTCTGCTCGGGCCTGTGTAGACCTCTAGACTGTAGTCTATCCAGTTGTTATCTCTGTGTAAAGGCACCGTCCTGGTGCTCAGCAGTACGAGAGTAACTTTACCTGCATGGCCATGAGAACCTCTGGGTCGTTAAATAGCTCATTAAGTCCAGGCATTCCAAACGGAGGAGCTCCACCAGCACCTCCTGAAGGATCAACAAATATCCACATCAATTACACCATTTCAAACAACTAAAGGGGTCGATCTTGCAGTAATCTCTCTTATGGTTCACCCAAAAATACAAATGACCCCATGATTTAGTCACCATCAAGCCATCCTGTGTGTATATGACTTTCTTCTTTCAGATGAAAACAATGACATAGTGGATGACATAGGCGTAAAACCTGTCTACCCTTGGCTTACATCGAAATCCTCTGACAATGTTCTTTACTTCAAATTTGTGACCAGTGTTTAGTTTTACCCTCTCCACTGTGTTTCTGTGCTCATCTTTTCTCGCCGGAGCTTCCCACTCTCTCCTGAACATGTGTAAGACGGAAGCTAGAGATGATGGTTTATAAAGTTTTAAATATGGACATTTTTTACATATACAAATGCATTGTTTCACTTCACCAGGCCTTTATTAACCCTCCGGAGGCATGTGGAGTAGGTTTTGGAAAATAATGAAATTGCTCTTTTTTTTTCTTCTCAATATTACGATTGCAATTTATTTTAATATGCATTTTTTTTAAAGCTCTTTAGGTTCTGTATTATTCAGCAAAGGCAAAAAATAAATCATTGTATAGTATGACCAACACAATATTAGCTATATGTTCTTTTCATGTCGCGATATTACCACAAATGCAATTAATCAGCCTAATGTGGAGCACTTTTTAAGATGGATTTATGCACTTTATTGGACTTCAGATTCTCGACCCCCATTCACTGCCATTATAAAGCTTGGAAGAACTCTGATTGTATTCGTCTAAAAGAAGAAAGTCATAATCACCTAGCATGGCTTGAGGGTGAGTAAATCATGGATTCATTTTTAGGTGAACTATTCCTATTTTGTTCTACAAGTCAATATGGATTATTTTATATACATAAACAGCTTAATAGTAGATACCTGGGAATCCTGGGAATCCTCCACGTGCCCCTCCAGCCTGTTGTCTGGCTTCCTCTTCCTGTACACACAGACAAACATTAACAGGACTGACTGCGGACAATTCTGATTCAGTGGCTTGATGCAAATCAATAAATTTCTTACCCTCTGTGCTCTCTCGTGCTCCTCTCTTGCTTTCTTCACTCGTTCTTGCCGTGCTCTGATCTCTCGTTCTTCACGCTTGCGTTCATATTTGCGCCGGTGCTCAACAATTTTGTTGGCCTGCGAGGGAGAGGCGGGATCACATGAGACACATTGAAGTTTCGGCATACTTGCTTTGCTTTTAATGTTTTTGACAAATGTACTCAAGGTTACATAAAATTACCATTATTTTGCCTCACAATATTTGATTTTCAGCCATTCACTCGCAATCAAAATGCTACCTTTGGTCATACATTTTAAATATACATAGTTTCAAATTTTGACGTCAATAAGATTTTATTTTGTGTCAAAAGAACTAATATATATATATATATATATATATATATATATATATATATATATATATACACACACACACACACACACACATATAGTGCCTTGCGAAAGTATTCATACCCCATTATTTTTTTCATATTTTATTATGTTGGTGCCTTATGTTAATCTGCTTTAAATTACTTTACTAACCAACCTGACATAGTTTGAGAGGTTAAGAGATGAGGAGAAGGATGGCAGATAATGGCCAAATGCCGATAAGCAAAGCGTGTCGCATCAAACAAAAAAGACCTGAGGCTGTAAAGGTGCTTCACCTAAATATTTAGTTAATACTTATTTAGCAAATACTTTTGCAATGCACTTATTTGAGTATTTTATTTTTTGGAGAAATTTTCCGACGAGTGCTTGCAGTGTTCGGCCAATCACAGTGCACTGGGTCAGCTGGCCAATCAGAGCAGACCGTGTTTGTCGGAAGGAGGAGCTTTTTAGAAAACAACGTGTTTGAGAGAGGCGGGGCATAGAGGGCCCACAATAATTTACAGTATTTAAAAAATAATGTTTTTTTTTTAACATTAAACCATGTCAACATATTCTGTTACACCAAATACACAAAATAATTAGCTTTAAAAAAGCATCATATGATCTCTTTAAATATAAACTATTACTATATTATTCAATTATTACATCATTCAAGAGAGTTCTCACAGAATGGCAAATTAACAACTTTTCTCTAAAAAATAAATACAAATAAAAAAATAATAATAATAATTTCACCAGTTCAGCGTTCTGCATAGATACCTTTGGTTGGACTTCTTTAAGCATGACACTGGCCTCTTCATCATAGTCCAGTTTACAGGCCATGGCCAAGTCTCGAGCGGCCTCCTCCCAGAGACCCAGCAACCTGTCCGAACGAGAGATCTTTATCAGCCTCAAGGCAGAAATCAAACCTCTTCCATCCAAATCTAGCTGTAGTCCGTTACTTGTGTGCCTTCCCCCTCCACTTATAAGGCTGGGCTGAGTCTGGGTTGATACTGATAGCTCGGTCACAGTCTCTGATTGCAGCGTTGGGCTTCTGCATTTTCACATATACACTGAAAGACACAAACAGATGGAGTTACTCAACAGCCAATTGAACCAGGTCACTAAAACCAAAGCAGGGATGGGATGATACCTGGCTCTTTTGGCATACAGAATGGCCAGTTTCGGGTTGAGTTTGATGGCCTCTGTGAAGAGCTCTAGAGCTCTCTGTAGGTCACCTGAAAAGTAAGCATGTTTTTTTTTAATTATTAACACAACTAAGGATATATAAACTTTGATTAGATTATAACAGATTGCATCATTTCAAATAAGAGGCAGCTTCTGCACCGTCTCCTAACACTCCTATAGCCTCATTCTTCTTCTCATGGGCCTGGTCCATCATCTCATCTGTGACCTGACAATAAAGAGAGCATTTCATCATCCCGTTTGAATAATTTCACTTTACACTAAGAGCTTGATGAAAGTATTTTAAAAAAGAGCAACTCAACACCTAAGTCACAGCATCAGAGGTTGTCTATGATGAATATTTACAACCTCACATTGATTTAAAGGAGTCACATCGGGTCAAATTCTTGTCAAGTCTTGCTTAATATAGTTTCTCAAGACTATTTATCAGAGCCATTTTGTGTAAATGTACATCCGTGTTCTTTGAATGTGAAATCAGTAACCTGTGATATTCTGAGCTGGAATATCTTAGAAGTCTGATAGTGTACAAAGCACAGTTTTTCTTGCATAACTACTTCCAAAGTCAGCAAGCGTACAATAACTATCAACTACTTGTGTAATGTATTCCAGGCTTTAGCTTCAACCAATGGTCTTTTTAGACTGAGGAGGATGTTTTGAGTTCTGCGCATCGCAGTATGCTTTTATAGTACAACAAACTCTTGTCCCTATTCTGATTTTCCCCCATATTGTGTGTTTACCTCCATGTTTTCATAATCGCCCATCTCCTGAGGCTCATCTGTGTCAGGCTCAATCACTCCTTCATTGTCAATTTCTGAAGAAAAGTTCACATAGCAGCACAAGCATTAGAAACTGCTGCTAGAAAATAAGAGCATATTCTCCAAAACAGACATTCGCAAATGATAAATCTCACCAGGCACAAAATGAGATTAAAAATCGACCGTGCAGGGTAAAGCTTTACTGGCCAGTTATCTGGGAAAATTTTTAGGGATTGCAACATAAACTATATTTATGCTACAGCAGACACTACACATGTTTTTACAATTAATACTTTTATTCAATGCTTTAAATCTATTAAAAAGTGATGATTTATGATGCAACAAATGCTGTAATGGTTAATGGTTTAGATATCAGCTTCTTATCAGACCCTGTCTGCATCTGTTTCATTGTCAACTAACTGCCCAAGTTTGAATATCAAAAATGAAGCTGATGTTCTACATTGCCATAGAGCGAGAAATCATGAGCCAGCAATGGCTCGAAAAGTTTCGTGAAAGTTCAGAGCTATTAACAATCCACAGTAAAGGCCAGAGCGATGGCATATGAGGAGCAAACAACAGATATTAAAGGAGATATTAGAGTCAACCCACCTAATTCACTCTCTGAACTCTCCGATGGCAGGGCAGGTTCGGGTTTGGGCTCTGGCGCTGCTCTGGGGGCACCATCACATGGACAGCTTCCCTACAGACAAATGAAAACACAGACAGCAGCAATCTTTAGAAAATGTGACATTGGACCACAAAACCAGTCATAAGGGTCTTTTTTTCCACATTTTTCGAAATTGCAGAGATCAACTATTTAAAGATCTGAAATCTGAGGGTGCAAAAAAATCTAAATATTTGAGAAAAACAAAACAAAGTTGTCCAAATGAAGCAATGCATATTACTGATCAAAAATGAAGTTTTTCTATGTTTACGATAGGATATTTACAAAATATCTTCATGGAACATGATCTTTACATAATATCCTAATGATTTTTGGCATAAAAGAAAAATCTATTATTTTGACCCATACAGTGTATTTTTGGCTGTTGTAACAAATATACCCCAGCGACTTAAGACTGGTTTTGTGCTCCAGGGTCATATATATATATATCATAATACAGCCCTGCCACAGTTGAAAATCACATAAAGTGGCATGGATCTAAAACTCCCGTCAAATACACACTGAAATGCAAAGAACTTCACTACAATCCACCAAAACTGGTGTTTGTAGTGTTATGAATTAATGTCACTTCAACAAATGATAACAATAATAGTAAAAAAATTTAATCTATTACATAATAAAACACACAATACAGAATAAAATAATACGGAATACACATCAAAGGTAACCTAGAAATGAACAAGCTAGTTATGTTTACATTCACTCTCAAGATCTACTATACATGTGGAAAGCATTTCTTTCCCCATTCAGGGTAAATGAATAGTCATTAATACATCCTTGTATATATATTTTATATAATAATAATAATAATATTTACAGACTGTTATGCTGTGTGTGTATGTTTAGGTTGTGTAATAAAGACTGAATAATTCTGAATGATTAATTCTTCTTTATTTCTTTTCCTACCTTGCATGATGAGCTGTCATTCTTTGTTGGTGATGGTATGTCTGCTCCCATTCTAGAATAAAGTAACACATTTAGATTTGATATGAGTCACAGAGGGATGTTTGTTTATCTGAGTGCTCCACTGAAAGTGGACAGAGCTAGAACTTTCTGGGAGCCACATGTCAAGCTGGATGTGGGTGCGACTGCTCACACAGACACTACACTTCGACATAGAAACCCACGTTATTACACAACACACTTCATAGTTTATCATTATAGTAATAGAAAAACATAACATTTATAATCAGTACTGAGTGCAAAACCATAAACCACAAAAACAGCACTGACCCCTGTAGCCAGCTCTTGAAGAAGCCCATCTCTGGTAAATGCAGCACAGATGGATTGTCTTTGCACAGCTGCACAAATGCCTTTAACTCCGACACTTTCCGTGGATCCATATTCCACAACACCGACCAAACTCACGCAGAGAAAACAACCAGCTGGAAAACAAGGAAAGGTGCGTAACTATTCTTATTATTAAAATTATAATTATTCTCGTCACATGACGTGTCCGATCAGAGAGCGAGTTTAATAAATTAGGCAACGCCAGAAACGCCAAGGAACTGTGTAATGCAACAGTGCAGTGAATAACCAGTAATGAGTGGTGCACGGGATTAACGCACGCGCTGCATAGAAGCTTCTGGAAATAACGCGCGAGGAAGCGCAATTTGTTACATCGGCGTGGAATTTTAATTATTATTTTATTCAACTGTTTCAATAAACGATCATTCAAAAAAATGAAACGTTAATATTGTACCTGAGAGAGCAAAGTGCCTAAAACGCGCTTCCCCTGCAGCGATTTGAGGGTCGCGAGAACGCGGAATTCTGCACAGGCGGGAATCAAACCACGCACTGCTATGACAAAACCAAAACAACAGGGGTCCTTCTGGCACTGCAGTCATTTGGTGTAAATGCAGAACATATACATATAGCTTCAAAAAAAAAAAAAAAAAAAAAAAAAAAAAAATATATATATATATATATATATATATATATATATATATATAAACAGCCTAGAGGACGTACTGTTTGGATTTCATAATTATGAAATGACCCATTTTAATCAATATTATTTTGTTAAATTGTAACCTGTTTTAGGCAAATTTTATACACATAAAATTTAAATAAATATATATTTGAGATTATTTTTTTCATCTCTAACACTAGAATACAACGATGAAATTACAACAAAGAAAAAAAAAGTACAAAATTAATTATTTCGATTTATAGCAATAAGCAAGAAAAAAGAAATAAAAAGAAAGAAACTAACATAAAGGTCCTCCATCATTCAGAGTCGCACATTGTAACGTTCATAACAGAGCTGTCCAATCAGAGCACTGGAGCCGCTCTCACTCCACCAATAGGAGCTCTAGCATGGGGAGTGACACAGTTGTATGAGTTGAGTACAGAACTGATATTGTGCGTTGTTCTCTTTAGTATGTTTCCTTTAGGGTAACTATCCGAGATCTGCGAACTTGTTCTACCTCATGTCGAAAGTTGGCGGATCAGTGCAGCTGATCAGAATCTCGCGTACCTTTCGACTGAGAGCTCAGTGCTTTACTGGAGTCCAGGTAATGTATTACAGTCATACTACAGTAACTAGTTTGCAGGTATGTCATTCAATGCAATGTATTCATTCAACTCATAGCTGAGTATCGGGGTCACGACAGGAAGCTTGCTGCTGCTCATGTTTGTGAAGACAAGCATTGTACTGGGATTGTGCAGAATATTAATGATATTAAGAAATAATATGATGTTTATGAGTAAGCACTGACGAAAAATAAATTGCATTGTAAATTGCTAGTCACCACCCTGACCTCATCATATATATGATGCAACTTATTATCTATCTTTTGCACCCCAACAAAAGATCTTGCATTAGCTGTTACAGTGTTGTGGTTTGTACTTATGTTTCAAAGTCGATGTTATTAAAACTTATACCTTTTTTGTCTTATTATACAATGTATAATATTGTCTTAGATAACATTAACATGCATTAGTTAACATTAAATAACATTAATTACAGTTTAAAATATATTGCAATAGAATAGTTATTTCACAATTTTTGTTTTTACAAGATTTACTATATTTCTGATCAAATAAATGACTCTAAAGCTTGGAACAGTAGTGTACATTAAAATAGGGAAGTAAAATGTTAACATATACAGTTTCCTGTAGATTTGTTTTGTTTTACAGGGTCTGCACGGTGTCACTGCAGGAATGTGTCTGTGTAAACAGGAGGATGGGAAACGAAGAAAGTTCCTCAGAGATAGCTGGGTCAGTCAAGCCCACACACACACACACACACACACACACACACACACACACACACACACACACACACACACACACACACACACACACACCCTCACCTCGTCACAAACCCAAATCAGTCTCTAGCCCTTGTTATAGATAACACTGTTGAAGATAATAAAGCCTTTACAAATCTTTCATTTAATAACATATTAATTGCCAAGAATATAATTGTAATGGAATGCCTACTTTTTACAAACAAATTAATCCTCAAGGAATAAAATACAATTCCCATTTTCATTTCTTTTGTTGTAAATTATTTGGTTTCATTTTGAAGTATACTACTATTCAAATGTTTTGTGTGAGTCTAATGTGCTCACCAAGCTTGCATTTATCTGACCAAAATGCAGTAAAAATTGTCACATTTTACAAAAAATTGTGAAATATTATTAGTTTACATGTACTTTTTTCTATTTCACTGTTTATGTATTTTAAAATGTAATTTGATCCTGTGATCAAAGCTGAATTTTCAGCATCATTACTCCAGTCTACAGTGTCACAAGATCCTTCAGAAATTATTCATACATGCTGATATGGTGCTCAAGAAACATTTCTTATTATCAATGTTAAAAAAACAGGTGTGCTTCAGTGCTTAGTGCTGCATGGTTTATAGATACCAAGACACATTTTTTTTAAGAATAATTGGATTAATAGAAAGTTCAAAAGACAATAATTTATCAAAATAGAAATCATTTGAAACATTATAAGTTGCTTTACTGTAATTTTGAAGCAATTTAATGTATTTGGAAAAAAAAACACATGGTAGGTGTACATAACATTATCAAAAGTAAAATGGCTTGCTCTGGGTTGTTTAAAAGCCTTGCAGATGTCTTGGTCTCAGGTGAGGTGACTCCAAGTCTCACCCAGACAGAGTTTGAGATTTGTCGGTAGTACTTGGCGTCTCTGATCAACATGCGATGGTTCTGGAGCCTCTTCAGACTCCTCCCAAACTGTCATCGCATCCCATTCGCTACATGACCAGTGACATCCCTTACCCATTCCACCAGAACCAGGACTTCCTGTACCTGACAAGAATTATGGAGCCGGACAGCGCACTGGTGATGTATGAGATCAGGCCATGTTATTCGACCCAGAACAACTGCTTTAACGCGTCTAGAGTGTGTTCACAGCACAGAGGAGCTGGGTGAAATGCTAAAAAGCTTGAAAGGTAAAAAATGAACATACATTTACAGGCTTTCAAGGTTTACATGTGCATCGGTATCTTACTCTTTTCTTTTTCTCTTAGGAGGAACTCTATGGTAGGACAGCTCTCAGCCTTGCCATCAGTGTTGCCAATTTAGCTGCTTTGTAGCTAGATTTAGTGACTTCGCCGCCCCCTTTGAGACTTTTTTCAAAAGTTTAGGGACAAATATAGCAACTTCTTGGACAAACCTTATCTAAGTTCTCATCTTGCCCACTGATCTACATTCATCTTTATATAGATCAGTGAATTTGCCATTATGATGTTATCTAGTGACATTTAGCTACCAGTTTTATCTACTTTTAATTGAAAGCAGTCGGCAACACTGCTTGCCATCCACATTTACACCAGACTCACCCCTACTGGAAGGAGGACAGCTGATGAAGGAGGCAGGATGGATCACTGCACAGGTAATGAACCTCTAATAAGGAAGGTCTGGGTGATCTTGGGTGGATTTGTTAGGTTAAGGAAAGTAAGATGTTCATGTAAAATCTGAGTGAATTGATCATTTCAGTTATGAGGGACTAAGGTCAAACATGCACTAAGTTAAGCCACGTGTTTATCTTCAGGCATTTAAAATGATGGCCATGTTAAATTAATTGTTAATTAAAACATTTTTTTTTAAATAAAATTATTTGTACTATATATGAAGGTCACATTAAAATGATTCAATTCAATTCAAGTTTATTTGTATAGCGCTTTTTACAATACAAATCGTTACAAAGCAACTTTACAGAAAATTATGTTTCTACAATATTTAGTAGTAGCTTATAAGTGGTGACTGTCAGTTTGTGCACGTATTACAGGATTTTAGAAAAAAAAATAAAAAATAAATAATAATACAAGACGTAGTCAGCTAGACGATAAACTATCAATATTATTAATTAATAATTATTATATGATTCAGTCACACATGTAGCAATAATTGTTAGTTCTGTTTGTTGATTCAAGGCTAGCATCATCTGGGGTCCTCTGAGGGTCAGCATCATCTCTTCTCAGGTGTTCTGGATCCAGACTGGAGCTTGTGTAAATCTTAGTTACCACGGGATGTAAATCCCGTGGCAAAACATAGAAACAAAATAGAGACAACATTAGCATAGCTGCTGATCCAACAAAGTAAAATTAGTTTAACCCAAGCTAATGAATAAAAATGCACATTTGATCAGATGCAACTACACTCACAATTTAAGAGATACATTATTCGTATGCTTGGCGAAAGAGATGTGTTTTTAATCTAGATTTAAACAGAGAGAGTGTGTCTGAACCCCGAACATTATCAGGAAGGCTATTCCAGAGTTTGGGAGCCAAATGTGAGAAAGCTCTACCTCCTTTAGTGGACTTTAATATCCTAGGAACTACCAAAAGTCAAGCGTTTTGTGACCTTAGGGTGCGTGATGGGTTGTAGCGTGGTAGAAGGCTAGTTAGAAACGCAGGAGCTAAACCATTTAGGGCGTTATAGGTAAGTAATGATAATTTGTAACTGATACGGAACTTAATAGGGAGCCAGTGCAGAGACTGTAAAATTGGGATAATATGATCATATTTTCATGACCTCGTAAGGACTCTAGCTGCTGCATTTTGGACTACCTGTAGCTTGTTTATTGACGAAGCAGGACAACAACCTAGAAGTGCATTACAATAGTCCAGTCTAGAGGTCATGAATGCATGAACTAGCTTTTCTGCATCAGAAACAGATAACATGTTTCGTAGCTTGGCAATGTTTCTAAGATGGAAGAATGCAGTTTTTGTAACAATTGGAAATATGATTTTCAAAAGACAAATTGCTGTCTAATATAACACCCAGATTTCTGACTGTATAGGAAGTAGCAGTACATCCGTCTAGTTGCAGATTATAATCTACAAGATTCTGTGTAGTGTTTTTTGGTCCAATAATTAATATCTCTGTCTTATCCGAATTTAATTGGAGAAAATTATTTGTCATCCAATCTTTTACATTTTTAAACACACTCTGTTAGCTTAGATAATTGGGAAGTTTCATCTGGTCTCGTTGAGATATATAGCTGAGTATCATCAGCATAACAGTGGAAGCTAATTCCGTATTTTCTAATAATATTACCAAGGGGCAACATGTATATTGAAAATAGAAGGGGACCTAGGACGGATCCTTGTGGCACTCCATATTTTACTGATGATAAATGAGATGACACCCCATTTAAGTAAACAAAATGGTAGCGATCGGACAGGTAGGATCTAAACCATCTTAGAGCCTGCCCTTGAATACCTGTATAGTTTTGTAATCGATCTATGAGTATGTCATGATCTATGGTGTCGAACGCAGCACTAAGATCAAGTAAGACTAGAAATGAGATGCAGCCTTGATCTGACGCAAGGAGCAGGTCATTTGTAATTTTAACAAGTGCAGTTTCTGTGCTATGGTGGGGCCTAAAACCTGACTGAAATTCTTCATACAGATCATTTTTATGCAGGAAGGTGCTCAATTGAGCAGACACAACTTTTTCTAAAATTTTAGACATAAATGGAAGATTTGAAAATGATCACATTATTATCATTACTTTTTTCCCCCCTGATATGTTTAGGGACCTTTTCTTTTTTTATAATCCCACATCAACTAGGGCATATACAGTAGGTATAATATAGCCTGTAGAACACCAGAACAAATACATAACCCTGCAATGCACACACATCCAATATAATAAGTGGTTGAATTGTAAAAAAAAAAAAGTTCAGGGGGGGATGGTGTGGTCAGTTTCATTTGTTTTGGTATGTGGGCTAATTTGGCTAATTTTTAAAAAGCCTTATTTAATAAACTATTATTTATAAGCTTCTTTTTTGTCCTTCTTGGGCTTAAAATGGAGGGATTTTGGTCAATATTGATAATTAAACAATATTTTGCTTAATGTGCTTTTGTGCTGAAACCTGGGCTGGTTTAGGACTGTCATGGATAAATGATGACAATAAAACCACCAGTAAGTGGCAGCAAGCCCCTGTGTTGATAAATGATATATTGAATCGTTCAAATCAAACGATTCGTTCAAAACGGCTGATTCATTTAGAAATTAAGCCTGCATCCCAATGTTCATACCATCCATCCTAAATTCTGTGTGATATTATTAATTTTCAATACTATTTAGGACAGATAGGCTTGATAGTATGCACGTCGAGATGCAGGGAAAGTGTGCAGCTGAATGGGCCGAATCACTGGCTCACTTGATCCATTCAAGGAACGAGAAACAGTTTTGCTATGCTCAGTGGTATAAAATTAATAGCACATTTGTGCGCATGTAGGCCTACTGAAAATTATATTGCTTGTGCAATGAATATAAAAACATAAATACTTATGCATGGGTAGTTTTTCTTTAATTGTTTGAATTATAAGTTTATTTTACCTGTGTTCTAATAGGCTTCATCGCACAGTGAATGCTTTTGGACTCTCAAAACGTGTTTTTGTTTGGTTTTTGCAGGGTCAATGACTTGATAATGTTAGCTCTCCTATCATCTCTCAATCCCTCACAGTTACACAAACAACACAATAACATTATTCAGGGGAATGTTTCTGAAACTCTAATGAAGGAGAAATCATACCTTTTCTGTTGTCTTCTTTTTAAAGAATTTCATAAGTTGTGCTAGAACCATTTTGCGCAAAAAATGTTGTGCACAGCTTGTTACAGAACCGAGTTCTGATTGGCCAATCGCTGTTATTTGTGAAATAAGTAGATAATTTTAACATTTTATTTGCATGGTAAGTTTTACATAATGCACATTATTAATCTAAAGGGGATGGTTTTTGTCATTTTTCTCAACCAGGGGGATGCCATCCCCATGCAACACCCCTCAATTCAAGCCCTGAATATAATAAAGAACAATTATAATCTAAATAAATGAAAATAAAAATAAATAAATGCATTAACTGATCACAGACATTGTTTACATTTGTCTAGTTAAGTTTGCATTTCTATTTTACATTCATTTATGGTTCGTATAGCTGATCAAAGTCTTTCCACTTGCCCTTAGCTTTTTAAGTTAGTCTCTCCAGTCTGTTACAGTTCAATATCTTTTTCTACATTTTCAAAGATGGAGCATCTATATTCCTCCAGCATAATGCAATAACTCTTCTGGCTTTATGAATAGTATATCTCATATGGATATTTTAATCTTTAAATAATAGTCCTTCACAAAAATTACTGATTTACACATGGTGAAATAATAATGATAGATATTAGTTTAAATACATTAAGGTGTAAAAGTTTGGGGTTGGTACGTTTTTTTCAGTATTTTTAAAATAAGTCTCTTATGCTCAGAAAGGCTGCATTTATTTGATACACTATTTAAAAAAAATGTAAGATATAATTTATTCCTGTGATACAGAGCTGAATTTCAATCATCATTACTCCAGTCTACAGAGTCACATGATCCTTCAGAAATCATTCCATTATTCTGATTTGCCGCTTAAGAAACATTTCTTATTACAGCCCCCAATTCCAGAGAAGTTGGGACATTTTGTAAAATGCAATAAAATCAAGTGTTACAAGTGTTACAAGCTCTTGGTGCATAAAGAAGATATGTAAAGTTGCAAAGACTGAAGTCTCAAATCCAGAGAGATATTTTTTATCAAAGTTTAGAGTCAACTACTCGTCATGATGTTGGAAGATTTGCATAATGCCGCCCAAATGTTCACGCAAAGAAAGAAGGCTTAACTTTTATTCTCGCTTTTGCCGCTGGTGCCATATTGTGGAGACACTGTGTGTTTCATTGTGAAAGCGAAGTTACAGTTCTTTGTTTGGTCTTCCAAAAGAGGACACAACTAGAAATCAGTAGTTAAGTTGTATTTACAACACTGTTCCAGAACAGTTCAACCTAAATATTTAGATGTGTGCAGTAGTGCTGTCTGAATAGCTGAAAAACTAAATTCAAATTTTGGACTTAAATATTATCAAATTTCACAAAATATTACAAATTCACGCTTATTCAAAGCATAAGAAAACAAGACTGTGGAATAATTATACATAATATTTAAAATAAATTTTATAAACTAATTAAGTTACTATATTATTAAGTTGCTTAAACAACTATAAACTATAACTATAGAACGGTCTCTCGACATGGCATTAACGCCTTGGGGACTCCCTTCCTTCCTAACCTACCTAAAATCCTATTGCACAATGCCAGTGAAGTTGCAACTCTCACTGGCCAATGCCAGCCAAGGAGGCAAACGAGGGCGGGGCCTCGCAACTATATATTGTGCCGTGTTGGCGGCATAACCTCAGAATCTTCCTCTTTCATTATCCTACGGAGACAGCTGTTGAGAAGATGCAAGAAGACGGATTTCCCTCTTGGCGTTCCAGCATGTCAAAAGTTTGCACGCTGTGTTCGGGACCTATCGAGGCCCCGGACACCCACGAGTTCTGCATCCATTGCCTGGGTCTCGCTCATGCGGAGGCAGCACTCACCGGGTCAGGCTGCCCACACTGCGAAGAATTTTCAGTGCGGGTGCTTAGGGCCCGGAAGAATGTTCCACCGCCGCCAGCGAGCTGCTGGTGGGACGACAGCCGCATGCGGGCGACCGCGCAGAATGGCGCAATTCACCCCCCCACTCTCCAATGTGCTTGGAGGAGAATCTTCAACCTGCCGCTTGAGCATCGGAGATTATATCATTCGGTGCGGCGGGGGACAACGATTTTGACGAGAAGGACTGGGCCCGCTCTCCGGAGGAGCGCTCTGAAGTGGAGGGACACGCTGCATTCCAGGATGAACTCGTCCGGATTCTCACTAAGGCCGTGAGTGGTCTAGGCTTAGAGTGGGAATCCCCCGACGAACCAGCTAAGAGCAAGCTGGATTCTTGGTTCCTTTACTCGGGCCGCTGAGCTGCTGCTCCGAGGAAACGAGCCCCATTCCTCCCAGACCTGCACGCTGGTGGGTCGGAAATTTTCACAAAAGTCAACGGAGCGGAAGCCTTTGGATAAACGCGCATTCCGCCCGTCGAGGAATACATAGCTGCGCACCTCTGCCCCGCCTCAGAAACGCTCTAGGGCAATGAATCACTTCCTGCCACGCCGGGATGCAGCACAGCCTTCCTTGCACACTAGATCCTCATCTGCTTCCAACCGGCCGTCGAAGCAACCCCTGCTTCCACTGCATCAGCACCAGATCTGGAGCCGTCTGTTTGCGCCAAAACTCCGTGGCAGAGGAAACCGAAGGAAAGGCGTCACGGCTTCAAGAAAGGTGGGAACCGTCCCGGGGGAGCTCCTCCGTCTGCTCAAAAACCTCGTTCCTGACGAGAGGGCGCGGAGGAGGAGAGCGCTGAGCGGCGGGCCCGCTACGAAGCGTCTAAGATATTCTTACGAAGTCCCCTTGGCGGTTGCAGGCGACAACGAGAATGTCTGTGTTGTGTATGTTCAAAATGCAATAAAGTCTGTAACACCCTTACAAAAAAGGGCATTTTTCTCCTCCTCCAGTGATAACGGCCTTACAAACAGCCGTGAAACCGTCAATAGAATCGGGCTCACAGCTTCCCCGTGTATCTGGCAAGGCTCACGCCCCGGTGTCAGGTGTCGGACCTCCGCAGCCGCGACTTGCTCTCGACATCTCGCACACACGCACGTGCGTGTCATCCAAACATTCAACAGGAGGCTGTCCATTCCGGGCATTTCGGTTTGGTTGTGGAACGTCATAGAGAACGGCTACATGCTTCAGTTTTCGGCGCAGACCACCCCGGTTCAATGGCATGGTCATGTCGATGGTTCCGGCTCACAACGAGCTGGTTCTGAGGCAGAAAATTCTCAATCTCCTCGCGAAACGCGCGATAGAAGTGGCGAAAAGCACTTGTGCAGCACTTGTGCAGCACACTTGTGCAGCATATTTCAGGGGAAGTCGTAGCCTTATGGTTAGAGAGTCGGACTCGCAATCGAAGGGTTGTGAGTTCGAGTCTCGGGCCGGCAGAAATTGTGGGTGGGGGGAGTGCATGTACAGTTCTCTCTCCACCTTCAATACCATGACTTAGGTGCCCTTGAGCAAGGCATCAAACCCCCAACTGCTCCCCGGGGCTGCAGCATAAATGGCAGCCCACTGCTCCGGGTGTGTGTTCACAGTGTGTGTGTGTGTGTGCACTTCGGATGGGTTAAATGCAGAGCATGAATTCTGAGTATGGGTCACCATACTAACGGCTCCCCCGTGGCCGATCCCGCTGAGACGAGATCTCCTGTCTCAGGCAGATGGCTCGATATGGCACCCCAACCCAGAATGGTGGAAACTTCAGGTGCGGATGGTGTGCGAGAACTGGTAAACCCGGGTTCGTTGTCTCACCGCGTGATGTACACGATTACGGATGCCTGTACACTTGTAAATGGAAGTCTTTGAGAGATGGTGTGAATCGAATGGTCGGGACCCGGAAAGCTGCCCCGTGTCTGACATTCTAGATTTTCTGCAACAGCGAATGGACGGCGGCAATATGCCCTCCACGCTTAAGGTTTACATTGCAGCTATCTCAGCTTTTCACGCTGCTGTTGACGGGCGCACAGTTGGGAAACACGATCTAGTGATCAGATTTTTGAGAGGCGCGAGAAGACTAAAACCCTCCCGCCCCCCTACAATGCCATCCTGGGATCTGGCTCTGGTGCTGGGAGCGCTTGCCCTCCCGCCATTCGAGCCACTTCAGTCTGTCGGCTTGAAGGAGCTCACGCTTAAAACCGCGCTGCTGCTCGCCCTTGCTTCTTGCAAGCGCGTGGGGGATTTGCAAGCGCTCTTTCTGAATGCACACTGTATGCAGTTTGGACCAGGTGATTGTAACGTCACGCTCAAGCCAAAATTTGGCTATGTGCCTAAATCGCTCTCGACACCATTTAGAGTGCAAGTGGTGGTTCTTTCTGCCTTCTCTCCAGAATCGGAGACTTCATTGGACGAAACCCCGAGTCAGGTGTTGTGTCTGGTGAGGGCTTTACGACTCTATGTCAACCGCACGGCTGCGTTTCGGCAATCCGAACAGCTGTTTGTATGCTTCGGAGGCAGCGCCAGAGGACAGCCTGTCTCTAAACAACGGCTGTCACATTGGGTGGTCGACGCTATTGCCTTGGCATATTCTAGCCGTGGTATGGAATGTCCTATTGGTGTTCGAGCCCATTCGACGAGGCCTGTCTCCTCCTCGTGGGCTTGGACTAAGGGAGTTTCTATCAAAGATATTTGTATGGCGGCTGGATGGTCTTAGCAGAATACCTTCGCCAGATTCTACAACTTTGACATGCAGTCATTAGCCTCACAGGTCCTATCAGGGCACAGACGTATCACAGCCATTGACTTTACGATCACAGAGCTTTGGCTCCGCTGATACATCCGCAGGTGGCACAGTAGACCTAGGTCTACTGTCTGACAAAAAGCAGGCTGCAGTCGGGATTTTCCTTTCCTTAAAATAAAGGATTACTTTTTTAAAAAAATAACGAAGTTACTGATTACTTACGCACGAAACTAACGCGTTAAGTTACACATTTCAGGAAAAAAGTAATTAGAGTACTCTAAAAAAGTAACGCGTTACCCACAACACTGGTGGCGAGGTCCCGCCCTCGTTTGCCGTCTTGGCTGGCATTGGCCAGTGAGAGTTGCAACATCACTAGCGTTGTGCAATAGGATTTCAGGTAGGTTAGGAAGGAAGGGGGTCCCCAAGGCGTCTCGTTCCCATCTCTCAGGGAACAGAGGTTACGACGTTTTCAAAACAAATCCTGCTCACTTGCTTCTCAAGACTAGTCCAATCGCGTTTCCAGGAGGGCAGCGCGCGCTCAGCTGCTGTCGAATCACAACACAGGAACCGCTTGCACAATGAGAACTCGTTACGTATTTCTGAAGGAGGGTCTTCATAGCAAAAGGATGACACCAACTCGTTTTTATGACAGTGAAAACAGTGGTATACAGATAAGTGAATTGTGTGAAAAATAGATGTTTCGCGTGTAAAAAAGCACAGAACACGTTATATTGCACACTGTAAACACTATGAAAGCTTCAAAAAAGCACAAAAAATGGGACCTTTAAATCCATTTTTTCCCTGAAACAAACTGAAATATGAACTCATGTGAGTACAGCACACAATTTCACCATCTTTTTAACTATCTGAGAGGAGCTCTGGCCCAGAGAACCCAGCAGCATCGCTGCATAGAATCGATGTAAAGCATTTTCCTTGAGTAACAGAGGTTCAAGTTGCATTTCTTGATACAGCAGCTGACTGTTTTAAGTGACAGTAGTTTTCTGATGTAGAGGTCTTCACAGTGCACCCGAGAACAGTCGACCCGGGACCCGTTCGGGTTCGGGTCTATATTTTAAATGATCAGCCGGGTCCGGGTCGGGTCCGAATCTATTACCTCGGGTCCCGGGTCTGTTTAACATTGTGTGTAATACCCGTGCGATCAGAGTCATCGGACTCGAAGAACACCCGGCCGTGATCAAACACTGCTTTTGTTTTTTGTAACTTGCAACTTAAAATTAGGAAAAGAAAAGAGTGAGCCAAAAAACTAAATGATCTCTCTCTCTCTCTCTCTCTCTCTCTCTCTCTCTCTCTCTGCCTTTAGAAGCAGAGTGGCAAGATCAGAGTTAATGCAAGTGCACGCATGGTAATAATGCTTGCAGACTTGACAAACTAATATTTAATATATTTCAAATCAGCAACACAATATGAGGTGAACTGTAACATGAATGTTTTCTATGACGCTCAAATTGCGTTAAACATATTTTAGGTTGATCCAGCTAGCACGCATGTGCAGTCTCCAGCATGTTTCATGTGTCTATGGCAACCAGTGAGGGACACTTCGACCGTCAAACTGCGCTTTACATTTTCTCCCATTTTTATAATAATATAAATGAACCATTTAATCTTAAAGTTTTTGTGGTCAGATTCAGACTCAACGCAGAGCACAGAGCACAGAGATGTTAGCAAATAAATAACGTCAGCGGCCATGGCACTGAAGGAGAGATTGTTATTATAGTTCAAGGTTTCCTGCCTTTCCCTACATGTACTGTGATTTCTCTGGATTCCCTGAATCTTTTCACAATATTACATGTGGTAGTTGGTGAAAGACCTAAATTCTTTTCATTGTGAAATGTGATGTTTGATTTGTTTGACACTTCTCTCGTGAAATTTGGCATAAAGTGATGAGCCATGATATGGCTTTGCTTGCAAAATGATGCCCTCACCAATTCACCTGCTTACTGTGAACGGTTTCAAAACAGTTTAACGTGGATATTCTGTAACTTTTTCACTTTTATATTTCCTCTGTCCCAACATTTTTGGAATGTGTTTGCAGTCGTTAAAATAAAATTAGCTCATATTTACAAAATACATTTACTTTGGTCAGTGAAAACTTTGGAAATCTTTTCTTTGAATTTTGTCAGTTAAATAAAAGTTAAAGAGAATTAACAAATCATAGATTCTTGATTTTATTGCATTTTACTAAATTTCCCAACTTCTCTGGAATTGGGGTTGTATTGTCATCACTGGTGTAAACAATTGTTCTGCTTAATATTTGTTTTTAGGAAACCATTATACTTTTTTTCAGGATTCTATGATAATAACAAAGTTACTCTATTATCTCAAAGATAATAACATACTCATACTCAAGTAAGAGTACAGATATCTTGCCAGAAAATTACTTTGGTAGAAGTTGAAGTCTCCGTTTAGAATATTACTTGAGTAAAAGTCTTAAAGTATATGATATTTATTGAACTTAAGTACAAAAGTACTTAATACTTTCCGTACCCACTGTACATATATTTATTTGCTTCTTTTACATTTTGCATTTACTTGTCCTTTTACTTTCAATACTTAAGTAGGTGTAAGATTTAAGAAAATAAACCCGCCTATACTAACAGAAGCTGAAAATAGACTGACCAACTCAAACCTGGTTTAAAGTCTGACGCAATGTTTTTTCTATGTTATTTAAAGAGTGTGTTAGTATAGGCGGGTTTATTTCTTAAATCTTAAAGATCACCAAGAACATTGGATATCCAGGGGTTAGAAGAGGCAGCCTGTGTTGGCCTGGAGGAGAGATGACAAATATCATCTAGACAAGAGGTTAATGTAGAGCATAAAGTTTAGTAGCTGCATTCAAATCCAGAGATGAAAAATGGGTAGGCGAGGGAAGAGAGGAGGATACTACAGAGGAAAAGATGGGAGAGTGAAAGGGAGATTAGGTTTCTTCTAAAGGCCCGTTCACACCAAGAACGATAACTATAAAGATAACTATAAAGATAACGATATTAGCGTCCACACCAGCGAACGATATTGTCTGTGTATTCTAAGCGGACGCGCGTCTGCTGCTTTAAATTCTCAAGCTCATTACAGCAGGATTGATTCTGATTGGTTGGCAATGTTTTTATCGTTCGTCAGAAAAAAAAATCGTTCTGAAAGTGATTCCAATGATATCGTTTCTCTGTGCCTTTATCGTTATAGTTGTAGTGTGGACTCTGCTATTCTTTAATATTGAGAACGATTTTTAGAACTATATCTTTATCGTTATCTTTATAGTTATCGTGCTTGGTGTGAACGGGCCTTAAAAAGTAATAGGTCTAGGGGTTGGAGGCACACAGGTAGCAAAGTGTAGTTTAAATGTAACGAAAAAATGGTCAGAGATATTTAGGGGTTCTACCAAAATATTGTCTGCAATACAGTTCCGTCAAGTTGGTTGCCTGATTTGTGCGTACTTGAAGTGGTAAGGCATTTGAGTCCAAATGAAGCAAGGATTGAATGCAAGAATTGAATGCAAGTCTGTAGTATATTGTCCAGATGAATGTTGAAGTCGCCAAAGACTTAAAGTGGACTGCCATCCTCAGGGAATAAGGGCAGCAGCCCATCCAGATTCTCTAGGAATGTGCCTAGAATTTGAACAGGAGGGCAATAAATTACCATGAACTGGAGTTTTATAGGAGCTGTTACAGTAATCGCATGAGTTTTAAATGAGTTATAATTGTGAGTGGGTTGAGTATTTCCAATTGTTTGAAATGAGCAGACCAGTGCCCCCACCCCGGCCAACCTGATGGGGAGTGTGAGAGAAAGAGCAATTGTTAGAGCAGCAGGTGTTGCTGAGTCTTCTGGACAAATCCAGGTCTCAGTCAGAGTGTGGATTGTAAAGAAAAAGCTGAAATGAAGTCTGCTATGTTGACAGCTGACCGACAACTTCAGAGACCCACAGAGAAAGACATTTTTTCTATATAACCAATAAATCAAGTTAATGCGTCAAACTGACATCCCTTATATATATATATATATATATATATATATATATATATATATATATATATATATATATATATATATATATATATATATATATATATATGTATGTGTGTAAATGTATCTTTGTTGTTACCAGGTAAATATTAAGCATCACAGGTGTTTTCAACACTGATAATAATAAATAATAATAAATGTTTCTTGAGCAGCAAATCAGCATATTATAATGATTTTTGAAGGATCGTGTGACTCTGAAGACTGTAGTAATGATGCTGAAAATTCAGCTTTCTATCACTATAATAAATTACATTTTGAAACATATTAATATATTAAAAAAATTATAATAATATTTCACAATATTACTATTTTTTAATGTACTTATAATCAAATAAATGCAGCCTTGGTGAACAAAAGAGACTTTTAGTAAACTTATCTTACCAAACTAAAATTTTGAACAGTATTCTTTGATTTTAGTTGTTTGTTTTTAATTGATAAAACTTGGTGATTTAAAAGCATTATAGTAACATTTAAGTTAAAACATCCAAGATGATCACTGCATCTTTAAATTAATTTTTAAAGAACCACAGGAACACACATTATAGCAGCACACAGTGTCTAACGAATCTTCCACCTAAAAAAAATAAGTATGGTAATTTAGTGTAAAAAAAATCATATTTAGTCTTTTTATTTACCGTAGTTAATATCTGCATTGTTCTACCCTTTTTTATTTCTGTGTATATAAACAGTTGCGTTGGTCCAGCTTTTACAGCAGTGATGCCAAATGCAACTGATTCTTGCTTGTTTTGCAATCGGTTGCAATTCTCCAAAAAATATATTGTAAAATATATCACTGGCTTCTCACACCAAGCTGAGATTCTGGTTCACAGTTGCTGAAACACCAAGAATTCAAAACATTTTTTTATTTATTTAATTTAACTTCCCTAAAGCTCTGTGGTCAGGAAATGACTATAAGTCTTTATGCCCAATTTAAATGGCAAAGATCTGACCAACTTATAGCATTTGTAAAGCACCACACTGCCATAAAAGCACCATTTCACTTAGTGTAGCAAGTTTATGAGGCCAACAAACCAACATTTTGGTCAGTTAAGCCTGTTGTGACTGTGCAATGTTCATGTTCAGAGTTCCTTACATGCAGCTTTGCAACTGTTTCACCCACTGTAAAATGCATTATAATCACATTAAAGTTGTTTTAAGTTGTTCAAGAGCGGCTCGACAGTGTTTAGTATCCAGCAGCATGTATGGTGCATGCCGTCATCGTAGCAGAAGAGTTCTGCGTTCAAATGCATGCAATAGGCTTAAGCTTGCCAAAAAGCATGGGGAAAAGTAGGCTAATTACCGTAAATGTGTCAGGGGAAAAGAGGAAGTTGATATTTGTATTATTTACTGATAGTGTTTTCTGAGTCTATGTTGAAAGGATGAAGTTGCCGATCCCACTCGTCACCTTTTCATTAGATGCGCCAGTAGAGAGAAGTGTCTCTTTACGGATTATTATTATGAAGAAAGATTTTTTTTATTTTGTTAAGTAGTAATTTAAAGCTTTCTATAGATATATTTATCATGTATGTGAGGCATCTATTCGCTGAGTCCGGTTCATTTTTTTGGAGCACTCCTGTTAAAGACGAGACGGCAGAAAGCGCATCATGATTGTACCATACTTGGCAAATGTCACGACTTTCACTTTTTTACTTTAACTTTCAAAATGAAACTATTTTAATAGCTGGAAAATTATAAGCTATTTCGGGAGAAGGGGAAAAAAAGATGGACTCGGGTTGGCCGGTAATTCTGACAAGCTGTCGGACACGGGCCAGGCTAGGGCCTGAGCATCTCGGGCAAGGGCCTTAATTTGAGGTTTATTTCGAAGCTTCAGTAGCAATCAACACCGAATATTCGAAGCTTCGGAGGGAGTGGGCTGAACAAGTTCTTTTCTCAACACCGTGGATACTCCGGATGCCAGCTCGAAAAATTCAAGACGGTAAACTGTTGCTGTGTTCGATTTATGATGTACTGACACAAATTTCTAATTTTCAACGGTTGCTTTGTAGCGTCCAGTGTATACAGACTTAGCTGATGTGGTGCGGTGCAACACGACAACCATCCCGTCCGGTGTAGACACGGTGTAATAAAGGCAGGATCTGTGTGTCTGTCTGTCTGTTTGCATTTTTATTATGTCGAGAACCGTTCATCCAATCAACTTCATGTGCGGCGGGAGTGTTGCTGTGGACCCAAGGGAGTGCAGTGTCGCATTTTGGCGCAATATGGACACGCGACACGTTCAGAATTAATAAACGTTTAATAAACTACAGAACAGCACAAGCCGGAAGCAGTGCACCTCACGCAAGCAGGGCTTATATGCTCCGAGAACGGACCATTCATTAGTGTTATAAAACACAAAGGTCTGTTAAGAGCAATAATTTTAATATGGACTAATTTTTATTAGGCTGGGCTACTCTATGTTTGTATGACTGCCTTATTCGCAAGTATTTTACAAGCAAATTAAGTACATGTTTTTATCACTGATTAACATGGCGGATAAAAGTGGATAAAATTTACCCCAAGCATATTTGGGACACTATCTTTGTCTTGTCCTCACTCAATTTAAAGTGCTCCCACACAGCTGTGGTCTTCTGCATTTTTCTTCCAGATGAACTGAATCATGACATTGACTCGTGATTCATATGCAGGCACGAATGTGAACCGTTTCGCGGGGATTCAAGGTGTTAAAAAAAAAGAATATACAAATCTCAAAATTTTAAATCGAATTTCAACCAACCGAGCGAATATTTGAATAATCAAATATTCTGTATCCTTCATCCCTCAATACAACAAGAGCCTGATGAGATTCTAGAAAATGTGTTTCTTTTGGCCATTTTTAAAAACTTGAATGTATGATGGCCTCGAAATAATCCAGCACTGTGTTGTAAATTCCACAGTTCATTGAGCAGAACAATCATTTTCAGCTGTGCTAGTAATAAGAAAAGTTTTTCAAGTCGCAAATATTACCATTAGAATGATTTCTTAAGAACGAGTTTGAGGTGACAGTGTTTTCTTGTTTTTAAGAGGCATATCAATTATTATTATTATTTTTAATAAAATTAGCTGCTGGCAGCAATTATGGAGGCCAAGCACTACAGAGGGAAAATGAAGAGCTAAGCATGGCATGGAGCGCTAGAGAGTTTTAAGTTAGAGACTCCAAACTTGCTATGGTCAATATTGGGACTGTCCTCTATCAGTGTGCCAAATTTAACAACTTTCCTGTGATTCTATGGGCTGCCATAGACTCAAAAGCAGAAGAAGAACGCCAACGGATACAATAGGTGCCTACACACCTTCAGAAAGCAATTTTCTCCTGTGCTGTTATTGTATTAAAAAATAAAATAAAAGTGTTAATTAAAGGTACAGGTTGTAGGACCTGCCACTAGAGGGCGCACTACCAAAACAATAACAATCGCGTGGTTTGACGACACTAAGAAAGAGCGTGGAATGGTGGGATTTGTGGTCTTCTAACACAATAATTGTGCATATGTAGCAAACGCAAGTTTAACGATTTGCACGAGTAGATTACATACAAAGTCAATGCAAAGACGCAATCAGACTATGTATCAGACGCATCCTCGCGCAGGTCTAGAGACGCGATGCCCCGCGTTTGTCGTGTATGCCCCATAATACTAATCTTGTTGATCGTTATTATTAGGGGTGTGCACGGATAGTCGGACATTCAAATATTCGTTCTGCTCCAATTATTCGATAAATAAAAATGATATTCGAATTTCGTAAAAAAAAAAAAAAAAGTTCACAAAACCTAATTTGGTCACTTTCTGTGATTCTCCACGGCATGTTTGAAGATGTATGCAAGCAAAAAATAATTAATAAATGAATATAAGGGGCCGTTCACATATCGCTCCTAAAATAGCGATCTCCTTCTTTCCAGAGCGCTATGATCAGCTGTTCCTTCATCTTGGCTGAGCTTTCAACGTTGTTAAGGGAAAGAATGAAGCTGAATGTTTATTTCTTGTTACATGACCTGCGGTGCGCATGCAGCCTTCAGAAAAGTTGAGATGTTTTTAACTTGACGCGGACACGCCTGGAAAAAACGGGCGCGTCGCACCGCGTGCGCATCGCGACCGCGTCGCTTCCATTATGAGCACGCATACCGCACGCCTACATTGGAATAACAAACTTGAGCGTGCAAAAGACGCGATATGTGAACGGCCCCTTAGAACTGTGGTCTTCTACAGTACTTCAAATATGCCGTGGAGAATCACAGAAAGTGACAGAATTCAAGAACATTGTTGCGGCATCTCTCAAGCAACGAATAAACACGGCTAACTTGGAGAATGCAGTGAAAACTCCTCTTCTCGCGTCTGCCCTAGACCCTCGGCACAAACATCTCAGGTTTCTCGATGAAAACATGAGAGAAGTAAGAAAAAAAAACTTTTTTGAACATTATCAGAACATTTTCCTTGATGCGAGTGGTGCGGATGCAGCCGCCATCACCAACGATGAAGAGGATGCAATGCCCACTCGTCGGAAAAGGCTGAGCCAGTTCTTCAGCGATGATTACAGAGAGTCCAGCCGAGACGAGTGGGAACAGTACTTGCTGGAGCCATGTATTCCACCAGATGAGGATCCCATTCAGTGGTGAAACGAAAACACGAAGCGCTTCACAAAACTTATTCTCTTAGCACACCGTAATTTGTGAGTCCCAACAACGTCTGTGCCGTCAGAGCGTGTTTTCTCCACGGCCGGCCTTATTGTTAACAGACTAAGGAGCGACTTTCCCCCGATCATGTTTACATGCCCGTATTTCTTAACAAGAACATGTAAAACAATAGAAAAAAAAAGCAAAAAAGATTTGCTGACAGTTTAAATGTTTCAAAGTTAAGTGTAGGCTATGTTCTACAATAGCCTAATTGCTGCAGGCTGCTTTACGTTTTTTCTTTGTTCACTTTTTTTTTTTTTGCTTTTAATCTGTACTTTTGTTTGTTTGCACGCATTGTTAAATGTTTTCAGCTACAAAACACGATGTGTAATTTTCAAGCTTATTGTGTGTAAGCTTGTTCAATATGTTGCTGAAAAATAACGTCTGTCTCATTAAACTTAATATAAATAAACGAATATTCGTTTTTTGTGAGCTCAAATATTCGAATGTGATATTTGCGGAAAATGCCCATCCCTAGTTATAATAGCATACGTTTTCTTTAAAGATACGAATGAAAACAACTCACCTGTCGAGTAAAACACAAGCGAGATCGGCATCTCTTTCTAGTTGAAGTTTGTCGCGAAGCTCTCTCCATCTAGAAAATGCAACACCGATATTGATCCTTGCTCTTTATCTCCTCTTGTCCCAAACTCTTCTTGGGTCATTTGGTTGGCCTGTACGCTTACGTTTATGGGAGCTGTCCTTGTCGAAAGAACCAGCGGCAGACGGTAAACAGTAATTATGTTCCATAAATAAGTGACACAATCCACCATAAAACGTGCAAGAAGAAGTAAATAAGGAACTGCTTGAAGCAAGCTAGTGGTTTGCTGGATGCTAGACACTACTTCTGCATTTGTCCACGACACTGTTGTCAAGTGGTTTCTACGTCAGTAAAGGCGGTAACAAAGGTTAACTAACGTCATTGACAGGTGACTGCACTGCCCCGTGTCACTGTTTAGAATGGGAATTTTCCAGGCGGGAAGGAAGTCGACCGTAAGTTGAAGTCGGCCGCGTGCCGCCATCTTGTAGCAGAACTTCACTTGCGTTAGCATCCCATTGACTCCCATTCATTTTGGCGTCACTTTGACAGCAAATAACTTTGCATCTGAGGCATTTAAAGACTCCATTTGTCCATTATTTATTTCTAAAGATACACGACAATGTATAAAGGGCTCCATTACCTTCTATGTTACATTATGGCCCCGTAGAAACAGTTTTTGTAAAATTAGGCTAACGATTGCGTCATAACCACTCGACTCTCTGTCTTACAGTAGAGAAATTACCATACAGACAGGAGGAGAAGCTTGCAGGCAATCGGGGAGACGTCAAGAGAGAAGCCCATAGATACAAGCCCTGGCGTTACATTTTAAAATACTATACAAAATAATTAGTCAGAATACTAACTCCTGCTCACTCACGCCAAAGAACTCCCCGCTCAAGCTCGCCGTCTCTGCAAGATTAACGATGGCAGTTTTCACGCACAGCTACTAGAAGATTTACATCTGTCAGACAGGTTGCTGACGTCATCAAGCTTAGTTTGAGTCTGCGCGTCAGAAACGGAAGTGCTAAAAATCGCTAAAAATGGGCTTCACTTGTTTCAATTGAGTTCCAATGGGGTCGCTCAGTCCATTTCTTTTACTGTCTATGGAATTTTCTCATGATTTACAAGTAGTTGAAAACATTAGAGATATTGTTAGTAATCAGCTGGACAAAATATATAACACTAGCCTGGTGGTTTTTGGATATTTTACTGCAAATATCTTGCAAATTGTACCTTTAAAATAAAGCTGAAATAAAATAAAACAAATACTGATAAGCTGAAGTATTAAACATAACTATATATAAAGGACAGAAGAACGTAACAAAATTACTATAAACTTTTAAACTGAAAATACAAATATAAACGCTAATTCAAAGTATTTATAAATGCTATAATTGTTACATGTACTAAAATAACACTGATTCTCTTAGTGTATTAACAATAATGTATATTAACAAAATTCATGGTAATCAATTAACAATATATTTTTTACTAAAATAATACTCATTTTGTCAGACAGAAAATAGTCACTGGACTATCTGTATAAAAACATATTAAAACAAATATAATACATAAACATAAAATACATAAAATTACTAAATCTTACATTAAAATTAAAACTGAAAATACAAAAAATGAAAGCCAATGTCAATGTATTAACAAATACTATAGTAGTATTAAAATACTAAAATAATACAGATTCTTTTAATGAGTAATAATGTTGCATGTTACTGCAGTGTATATAGCACATAAAATTCATAGTAGTCATTTAACATTTTTTTTAATAATTATTTTAATTCAGTCAATCAGAATAAATACAAAATACAGTGGCTGGACTCAAATTGGAACGAGACGTCAGACTTCTGAAAGCACATTGCAACACATCGGACTGGGCACTTGAGGTGTAGACAAACTTGTTGATTACAATCAGAGTGATCTAGTCTTGTTTTGCACTTTGCATCCCAAAAGACTTGGTGTTGAAAACTGTTTTTATTGAGGACATTCATACAGCATGTTAGAAAAATAAGGGTAATAATACTGATAAACCACAGATATGTATCTTGAATGCACTGTAAAGACAGTTGGACTTTGGAATACTGGTCAAAGTAACATTCAGCTTCTTAGCATTCGAGCTGTACTGCAAAAAACATAAGCTCTAAACTCTCATCTCTTGCTCTCTCACCCAGGATTATACATCAGCGAGGACGACAGCTCATGTCCAGAGCGATTCCAGGGTCGTGGGGTTCGGATTGAGGACGATGTGGTGATCCGAGAACACAGGGGATCCCTCATCCTGTCTGCAAACACCCCAAAAACAATCGCTGGTGGAAAGAGTGGAGCTAGAATGAGTCTTTTTAACACCTCCGCTGGCAGCGTTTTCTGTAATGGTGAACTCAGGAGGTCTGGATCTCACAGAACTTGCTCCACTTAAGTTTTAAATCTGGAGGATTTAGAGCTAGACATGTCTGGAGAGCGTGCAATGTGCCCCTGATAGCCAGTTCACTCCTACGCTAGCTAAATGGTTGTGTTGGCTCGTGTTTTGTATTTGACCTGTACAACTAAACTCTCAGAAAAAAGGTACAAAAGCTGTCACATAGGCCCGCTACCCTTTCAAAAGGTACATATTTTTTCCTTATTTATCCATAAATGGTGCATATAAGTACCTTAAAGGTAAAAACAACCTTAAAGGTACCACCCCAGTGACAGCTTTTGTACCTTTTCGTCTGAGGACTTATGGGAGACTTTAAACGAGTTCAGAGGTAGAAACAAACAGGTTCTTATGATTAAGCATGGTGAACAAGTTGTTTGTGAGACAATTTATCTGTTGCACTGTGAGAGGTTCGATTTGTGTTTGAGTATGTTTGTCGCCTGAGCCTTTTACTGTAATACATGTTTGTTTTTGTTTTTTTACTGTTGTCAAAATAAACATCTAATTCTTGATTTTGTTGCTGTAGTTTGTAAGCTCAATGCATTTTTAAGCCATGTAATTAGTCTATGAACAGATTGCAAAAATGCAAAAATTATACGTTTTTTTTAATCAGTACATATTCTAAGTACACTTGAAATCTTTTAATAACTCCATAACACACAAATTATATGATAGCAAATCAGTTATACTAACAAACACTAAGTTGCTTGGTTACTATTAGAAGTCAAAAAAGGGCAAAAAAAAAAAAAAAAGTAAGTTCAAAGTGATGACATTTATGCTGAATGCAGTCTAAAACTACAATTATATAGTGTATTCACAATTCTTCTAGACACTAAAATAGTACTCTCAAAACATCAGTAAGGTTGGAAATGGAAAAACACAACAGAATTCATTTGTGTTGTGCTGCTGTATTTTTGTGTATCTAATCTGAAAATGAAATTGCATGTATAAATGCTTATTCAAAATATTATTAAACACAATAACACTATAGAAATAAAACTATACACTGATTTTTTCAAAAAGTTATATTATTGCATATTAGTGTATATAATAAAATCTAAATAACACATTTTAAATAAAAATATTTCAGTCAGAAATACATATAGACAGAAAAATTGTGCACTTAACCTCAGTATGGTTAGAAATGGAAATGCACACTCTTAAGAACAGCAGAATTTGTTTAGTGTGTTGGGCTGCTGTATTTTTGTGAATCTGATAACTCATAAATTGCAGTTCAAACCCAAGCAGATGTGAGTCCGAAACTGGAGATGGTAATAACGTCTCCAAAAACTAAAGAAATCTACATAATATATTTGAAATGATGTCTAAGCATGTTCTGAGTCAGCTGAGCTTGTTTAAGCTTTTTTTCACTCAGAAAATGCAAATGACTACCAAACATAGGTCTAGGTTGGCAGCTCACTTGATTTTTTGCGAGAATTCACTAGAATTTCTAGCAAAGATGACTTGCAATACATTTATGCCCTTGTTTATGTGCGCTGACTTTGAACATGCCAGTGAGGCCCAGAAATGCTGTCTAGCTAGGCCACTGAACATGCTTATGATTCCCAAGGATGCTAGCTACATGCTCAGCTCCCTATGTCTTGAGCAGAAGTGTTGTCTAGTTAAGCAAAGTTTCTTAACCAACTATGAAGGTGTCCATGATATCCAAAATCATTTCTTGGACTATGGTTATGTTCAGTTACGTTGTTGCCAGTTGCTGTCTACCTTACGTTTAATCTGAGCAAACTCTTAATGTGCATTTCTTGAAATGCTGTCTAGGTAGGCAGCACACTAAGCTTTTGTAACTTCTTTAGCCGAATTCTCTCTGAATATTTATAATGCCAAAAAATGTTGGCTACATAGTCAGTTTTCCTGGTTCCCTGATGGGAAAAAAACCCTGCTAAATCCATCCTATGCTGGTTAGCTGGTCTTAGCTGCGCATAGCAGGTCTTCCAGCCTGACTAGCTAAAAAAAGAAGTGGTCAAAGCCTCAAACTAGATATGACCAGGCTGGAAGACCAGCTAAAACCAGCACACGAGTTGTCTCCAAAATCTCTCACACGAGTTTATAAAAAAAAAAAAGCCTAGTTAAGCAACGTTTTTAAGCTGAGCTGACTACGAACATGCCTATGATGTCCAAAAATACTCTGTAGTTTGGCAGCTCGCTAGGCTTTGAGGAACTGAGACGACTCTCGAGTACGAGGTCTGAAAAACATCAGTTTTTGGTCTGGCCTCTATCACCACTGCACTTCAACAGGACACTTTACCCCCTGGGCTTCTCCGAGGAGGTTGACTGTCCCTCCAACTACAGCGAAGCCAAGCGAGGCAATATTTTGCAAAATAATAAGTCACAAGGTGGGCCTCATCTCACTACTAGTGACTCCATCATCTGATGATGATGCTGCTGGACCACAGACGCAACTTCGAAACAGTACGGAAACAGCGCTGTCCGGGAAATCCCGATCGCCATCTCCCCCTCCACCCCCCTTTACAAATGTTACCGCACCTCCAACCTTCCCTCCCCCAGCCAGAGGAGTAGAAACAACAAGCCGCCATTTTGTTTGTGCGGAGAGAGTGAAGGAGGCAGGAGCGACCGAAAAAAAGAGCCACTCGCGCAACGACCACTGCGACTCTGAGCGCCGCCGGCTCCGGTTCGCGCATCCAGACCGGATAAAACACAAGCCCGGCGATTAGCGGAGGCGACGGAGGGAGATTAAAGATTCTCCCGTGTGCAAATCAGAGAGCAGACTGGGTTTTCCTTTCTTTTGCTGTTCTTTTTTTTTAAACGAAGCGGAGAGGCGGAAGAGGGCAATGTATTTAAACGAAGGGAAGCTCGTCAGGGGAAAAGGAAAATAACAGCGTCACGAAGTGGGAATATCTGAGAAATCACATCGCCGGTTGCTGGCGGACGACGGCGAAAGTGGGGAAAATTGCAGGAACTGTGCAAGAGAAGGGAGAAATCTAAAAGGGATGAACGCGCAGGGGGGTTCACATCATCACAAAGCATATGAAAGGGGTTTGAGGACCCCCAGATTTTGGGGGGTGCAGCTGGCAATATCACCCGGATCGGCAGATGCTTCAGACCCGAAATATTTTTGAAGCCCAGCTCGGTTTGGTTCTGTTTTCGACCCACTACTGGCTGTTCCTCTTGCTCTTTCTTAATGCTCCACAGGGCTCTTCGTGCAGTGACAAATTATTCTCATTTGCTCGATGTGTCAGTGAATTGAAATACACGCATATGCATTGACCAAGTTCACTTGATTCCCATTCTTTAGCTCGAGCACAGCGTACTTGCGAGACAACATCATCCTGCACTTCAGACCGACCGCATGCACGTTCTGTCCATTAGACGGACACTTCTGAAATCATTTATTTGAATGCACGAGCTGTGCGCAGTGCAGGGTGGTCCCGTGAAGCTTTCTGCAAACACTTTTAACTCGTGCAGTGGACACGTTCACACAGAGGGCGCACGAGCCATATTCAGAGACGAATGCACAATAAACCATCTGACTTGTCACTTTGAAGTGTTGTTGCAAGACACGGGCTCTGAAACATGCACGTTGTTTAGAATCATCTAAAGTGGGAGCTCATGCTTGCAAACTGAAGTTGAATGCACATTCATCGTGTTATTTATTCTGCAAAGAGAACTGTCTTATTAAGAAAGGAAACTTTTACATGCATATGACTGTTTAATGATATTTCCAGTATTTATTTGTTCTCTCCATTCATCTTAATTACTTGAGAGGAAATAAAGACATTGATGAAGGGGATTCAAACTCATCTATGTCAGTTTTAAGGAGCCCGATGGACTTGCAGAATTCTAAATAAAGTGATGCAGGCTGAGAACTGCATATGCAACAATGCAAAGACAGACACGATTCTGAATCATAGCGTTTGCTCATAAGCATTGCATGAAGCAGCGAGTCCGGTTTCTCATACACAACGCCTTAAAAACAACAACATTTCAGCTACCCGCCGACAATGGCGGAAAAGACGGATGCAAGCAACGAGGATCAATCTCGGGAAAATTGCTCAGTCGCCGAAGAGGCTACGTGAGTTTGCGGCGAGCTTGCATGACCGTCTGTCCCTCCCTTCACCTCCTCCATTCGGAAATATACTTTGAGGAACTAAAGATTAGAAAATCTTAAAAGGGAGCTTTAAAGGTGGACTGAACATTAAAGCTTTGCATTGCATTGCATTGCATGCATGTATCGTCCCAGGAAAGGGAAACGGGAATCCGTCCGGTGCTCGTGAACGAGGAGAGATTTCATTTGCACATCGGCTCGCGACTGCACAGGAAGGGCTATCCTACGCGGGATATATGCTTTAACACTAAACCGGAGGAAAACTATGGCCGATAATGTGCTGGAATCCGGCCCGCCTTCAGCTAAGAGGCCTAAATTGTCTTCCCCGGCTCTGTCGGTGTCCGCGAGCGATGGAAACGGTAAATAATAATAATGTTTCACGCGCGGCGGTGCGCGGCGCCGAGTCTGTCGCTGTTCGCCTGTATGTATGAATAAGACGCTCGACGTGTGTTCCCAAGATCTTTCTTTTGTTGTGTTTGTTTCCTTGTTTGCATCGTCCCCTGGTATTTAAATAACTTAGCAGGGATAGCTAGCAGGCTAATTTGCTCCGTGTTTTCATTTGAAGTTGATGAGGTGTGTTACAATACTGGACATCTGAGTGTGCAAAATAGTATGCAGTGTTTTTCCGGGTGTGCGTTACACAAACTTTTCGCTTTGTTCGTCGTTGTGAGATGTCGAGAGCAGGGCTTGGTGTCAAAGGTTTATGAGGTGAAACATTTTGAGCTTGTCAGGAAAGGGAATACTCGACAGGAACACGTTGTAAATCACGTCGTTTTACTGACACACGGTTGTGAGTGAAGTGTAGAGCACCTCGAGACTTTCTTTTCAAGTTGGTTTACAGGTAGTGCGTACTAAATAGTTGACAAACCAGTGTTTGCGAGTTTCTGATCAACACTACTTCATCTGTGTGGTTACTCTGTATTTTAACTAGCTTCAGGTGGTTTGCTGGTCTTCCTGGTAGACCAGATGAAAACCCCCCTCAATCCGGCCTGACTGGTTCAGACCAGCAAACGATCCTAGGCTGGTTTATACAGGTTTCTTCACAGCATGTATAGAAGTGGAAGTCGGATCATATTGCCTGAACTCTAGTGGTTCACCAGTGCAGGTTTTTAAATGGCTGTTATCAACACAGCAGACTGTCACTGTTATGCTAATGTATAATCTATTTATATGTATGTATAATTTCAAAATAGTAAATAAGATGGATTTGAATCAGCATTTTATTTCATACAATATTTATTTCATTTTTATTTTTATTAAAAACAAGTTTGGGGAAACTGGGGTAAGTTGTGCCACTGTTTGTGTTGTGATCTAGGCAAGAAGAAGTTAATGTTTGTACAACTAATACTTTAAACTAAATCCCGTTTTTATTTTTACTGCACACTATCTGCAGTTACGTAAAGATAAACGCATAAACTGGGCATACAATGGTTGTTTTAATATTTAGAATGTTGAAGTCAATATTATTATTATTTAGAAATATTCTCTAGATGAAAAAAAACATGCTAAAAGTGTATCATAAAAATTGGTGAAATGCTGTCACTTTTCTAATTTGCGTCTATTGAAAATGTACATGCATTTAAAAATCTCCTTTAAATATATAAAATGAAATAAAAACACTCCGGTATCCACAAAAAAAACGTTGTATGTAGACTTTAAAACAGATAAAAGTGTGAAAAACACTTCTGTAAAGCAGCTAAGCATGTTTCAGTTGTTGGTCTATGACCATAATCTCAAACTCCAATCCAAATATTGTCTGATTAATTGCTTTGCTTATATATCAATCTATTCACCAAAGTGAAGAGTGCATTTCAAAATGAGCTTGCTTCGTATTTAGAGTAGGTTACATTTATCAGTCATTGATGTGGTGCTGCTATCAGGATCTGCCATTATGTAGGAAAAGGCCCCCCATTTTGTCCACTTGTCCATTGTTATGCCATGCCATGTGTTTTTTATTAGTATGAACTATTAGGACATACATACTGCTATCATGTGAGCCGATAATCTTAGTCGTTCTCTCATCACGGGAGCTGCAGTAAACTGTTGCACGAGATTCGTTCAGTCGCGCTTTGGTAAATTTGTCTAGATTTCTTGCTGTAGATTGACGGATCAACCATGTATTGTCCAGGCCAACTAACCTCCCATTGTATTGAAATTACAGATGTGTTGTGCACTTATTGTTGTCGTGTTACTTTTATTTCATCAGCTTAAATTCTGTCTAAGAACAAAAATGGTTTCTTTTGCCGTGGCTTTGCTGGACACGTCTCATTTTTGTGGCATATACTCTAATTATTCTCTAATGTATCTCATTATGAGTGAGATTATTAAAGTCTCTATTCCCTCTTTCTTCCAGATTTTGGCTCCCTGTTTGACCTGGAGCATGACCTCCCGGATGAGCTCATTAACTCCTCTGACCTGGGCCTTCCTAACGGGATGGACCACGGCCAGTTGCACACCACTCTGGGTGGAGGAGGAATGTTGGGCCCTCTGGGCGGCTTGGGCCAGGACACAGCGGCCAAACACAAGCACCTGTCTGAGCTCCTCCGCCCTGGCGCCCCTCCATCCACCTCCACAGCCACCGGCAACCCTGGTAACACGCCCTCCTTGGGCATGATTGGAGGTCTGAGTGGCAACCCGGTTACTCAGGGACTGTGTGGCCCTCAACAGCAGCAGCCTGGCATGGTGGCGGGACTGAACCGGGGCATGATGGGCGTCCAGAAAGGGAACGGACAGCCGCAGAGCATGATGGGAGGGCAGATGATGAATGGTGTGCCTAGAATGGGCTACGCCAACGTGAACATGAATGCGGGCATGGTTGGTAACGGGAGCATGCTGCCCGATGCTCTGCAGCAGCAGAACGCAGGGCAGCAGATGGCACAGGCAGCAATGAGACCGCAGCAGCCAGGAGCAGTGAACAAGGTAACGTGAACAGATCAGAGTGTCAATAGAAGAATCGCATGCAAAATGGGTTTGGTTCAAGCTTCAAGGTTAACTTCAGTCTGTGTTTTATATCTCATTATACATATATGGACTGATGTGTCTTTGAGTGAAAGAGCTATTTAATTCGGGGTCAGTAATATATATATGTATATGTGTGTGTGTGTTACAATATGATGTTATAAAATTATATTCAAAATAAATGCTGATCTTTTGGAATTTCTGTACAAGATTTCTGAAGGATCATGTGACATTGAAGACTAAAGTAATGATGCTGAAAATTCAGCTTTGCCATTACAGGAATATTTTACATTTTAAAAATATTGATATTACATTTAAAATTGTAATATTTAACCATATTACTGTTGCACTGCACTTTATATATGATCAAATAAATGCAGCCTTGATGAGCATAAGAGACTCAAACTTAAAAATTTGTATGTCATTTATATATATTTTATTTATTTTAGATGCTATATGTTTATTTATTATAGATAGATTTTATTATAAATATTACATTTTGGTTATATATAATTATTAATTACAATAAATATATTTTTTATTTTTAAAATAATTTTTATATATCTCTACAATTTAATATTATTTTAAACAAACATAAGTGTTGTTATTCATTAGTCAAATTGAAAAATTGACAAAAACCTATTGAAATCAATAAATAATTAATTATTCATAATATTATTATTTTTAATACAAAAACACTTAGGCCTTTCTGTCCCAACTTCCTGTTTCAACAGTTGTCCAACTATTTTACGGAGCAAAAAGTACAATAACAACAAAAAGTGTCATGATCTGTTGCGGTCTCACACCTAACTTGACACCAGACTTTATGGCTAAGTTGCTTTAGAGAGAACCTAAATTTTAAAGATTAGGCCAAGTTGTCTAATTTTCAAACTTTATAACCTGAAAAAAAAAGACTGGTTGCTTGATTAAAAAAACGAAATTTGAAAAATTCTGGTTTTCTTCATCCGGATAGACCAATCTGATTACTTATGTTCTTGTGACATCACTGTATTCCCCTCTTTTAAAACACAACCCTTTGTTCATTTTTTTTTGTCTTGTAAGACTGTTGTTAGAAATCAGGTAGTGAAATAGACTATTCAAGTGAAAGAAATCCCTCTCTTTGGTTTGAATGTGATGTGATGTGATCCTTCACACTTTGAAACAGAGCTCAGTTTGAACACCCGTCTGTACCCCCTCGTACGAGGAACTGTGCGCACCATTTTGTTGATTCACAGGCGATTGCACAACCTGGACTGCAGGAAATGGGCAGAAAAAAAGAGGGAATGACATTTTTTTTTTTTTTTCCCGCTGGGTTCTTCTAGATTTCAAGCTGCTGTTTTGAGGTTTATTTTGCAGAATTGATTCCTGCATTGTCATTAACATTATGTGAATACAATGAGAACGTGAGTGTCAAACAGGCTGAGTGACTGTTTCTCATCTATTGATGTTTCATGTTCTTGTTTTGCCATTAGCATTCTCAGTTTTGTCAGCTCATCTTTGATAGTTTATGATTCTGTCCAGGATGATGGATCCGATTCTGTCATAACTGAAACCTTTGAGACTGATATACTAGCTCATATTCATTCTTGATAAAGTTTTTATTTGATTTATTTTCCTCAGATGGGAATGATGGGTGCTCCAGGCCCCTACGGTAGTGCATATGGTCAGTGCGGAGGACAGTCCCTTGGGCTTCCACCCCAAAACAAAGCGGGACAACCCAACAGCATTAACCAGTTCACCATGGACAAGAAACCTCAGCATGGGCAGAACATGGCTGGCATGGTGAGAGAACTGTACAGAACTTGTGACAGCCAACCACATCCACACACATTCCCTGAGCCTTTCTGACTGAGGAGATTTAATTCTGTCTCTTACTGGCCACCGAGAGCCTTCAGTTAGCATTTCCCCTCAGACCTCAGCCAGTGCTTCATCCCATAGACACTGAACTTGTTGATCGATTACTTCTAGGTAGTCACAAAATGTGTTTCTCCAGATCTGTGCACAATTTGAGAGGCCATTATTTGTGAAATTCCACACATCACTACCCCCAGTTTCAGTTTGTTTTAATCTGGAAAATACTTTGAACAGTGATGCACTGCAACGGAAATGTGTCGCTTAGACCACCTCTGAAAATGCTGGCCTCACTAGACTTAACAACAAAATCAAAGTGCTTTTTTTCTCTTCACAGTACATAAGCAATTACGCCAGCTTACATAGGTTAATGTGACCTTTTATCTAAAATAGTCCAACATTTAATTGAAAAAAAAAAAAAGCTCTTGATTAACTATATACTTGTGTGCAGAGCAGAAAAACACTCTTGAGGTGATTTTTATGCAATAAAAGTTGTATTTGCATGGACAAGGTCTTAGTAAAATAATAATTCATAATTTTATGCTTAAATGAATCCACATCAAAGTCAAAATCAAAGTTAAAAATCTGTTAAGTTGCAGAAAATTTTTGACAGCCACAATTTTGGTACGTCCCTAGTTTTGAAAAAATGTTGTTTAAATAAAATGTATATAAATAATTTCTGGCTAATTAGTTTGATTTGTTTTTCTTGTAACAAGTACAATTGCAGTATTCTCACTAACACTTGTTACCAAATTAAAACTATTCTGCGAAATCTAAACATTCAGAATATTAAAATACGGAAAATGGTGTGCAGGTTTTGCATTTAGATCATAGTTTTCGCGAAAATGTGAAACAATACAACCGTTTTCAACATTGATAATGTTTCGTGAACATCAAATCATGATATCAGAATGATTTCTGAAAGATCACGTGACACTGAAGACTGGAGTAATGATGCTGAAAATTCAGCTTTAATATCACAGGAATAAATTTATATATATATATATATATATATATATATATCTCTCCTGAATGCACTAAGTCTATTTGGATTAAAGCATCTGCTTAATGTGTAAATGTAAATAAAATATTTGAAAAAATATTCTGATAATTCTCTGTATCTTAACACTCTGCAGCAGCAGGAAGATGAAATCCTGTGCCTTGAAAATCCTGTTTCTGTCTGTGTCTAGCAGAGCTCAGGTGTGGTGGGTGGTGTATCGGGCCCAGGTGGGGTGGCAGCGCCCCCTGCAGCGGACCCAGAGAAGCGTAAACTCATTCAGCAGCAGCTGGTGCTGTTACTGCACGCTCACAAGTGCCATCGCAGAGAGCAAGCCAACGGAGAGGTTCGCCAGTGCAGCCTGCCCCACTGCAGAACCATGAAGAACGTCCTTAATCACATGACGCACTGTCAGGCCGGAAAATCCTGCCAGGGTGAGCGTTGCCACCAGCTTATATTCTTTCAATCTAATTGTATTTTCCTACCCATAAACAATGCGTGTTTTCCTCTGCAGTGGCTCACTGCGCGTCCTCCAGGCAGATCATCTCTCACTGGAAGAACTGCACGCGGCATGACTGTCCCGTCTGTCTGCCGCTTAAAAGCGCCGGAGACAAAAGAAACCAGCAGTGTGAGTTTTAGTATGCACAAATGCTACTGCTACTCATCCTGATGTCATTCAAAATCTGTGTGACTTCCTGTCTTCTGTCCACCAAAAAAGAAGATATTTAGATCAACGTTTCAGCTGTTTTCACCCATAAAATAAAATTGGATTCCTCTGACTTTCCTTAAAGGGATAGTTCACCCCAAAATGAAAATTCTGTTATTAATTCCTCTCCCTCGTGTCGTTCCAAACATGCAAGACCTTCGTTCATCTTTGGAACATAAAATGAAGATATTTTTGATGAAATCCGAGAGCTTTCTGACCCTCGCAAAGACAGCAAGGGTCCTACCACGATCAAGGTCGAAAAGTAGCAAGGACACAGTTAAAAAAAAAATCCATGTGACATCAGTGGTTCAACCGTAAGCTACGAGAATACTTTTTGTCTGCAAAGAAAAAAAAACAACAACTTTATTCAACAATTCATCTCCTCGTCACCCTTTAGTGGCATTTTGGAGAGAATCACATACATAAAGTATTCTTTGTGTCAGCAGCACCGTACTCGGATACACTGTTCACGTTGTTTACACTTTGATCTAAACAAAACAGTGTTGTTTACGGTTGAACTACTGATGTCTTATGGATTATGTTAACCATGTCCTTGCTATGTTTCTGAGCCTTGATCGTGTTCGGATCCTTGCTGTCTATGGGAGGCTCAGAGAGCTCTCGGAATTCATCAAGAAGATCTCAGTTTGTGTTAGTACAAGAGTATTACGGGTTTGGAACGACATGAGGGTGAGTAGTTAATGACAGAATTTTTATTTTGCAGTGAACTATCCCTTTAAGACATTACCATCCTTAATACTAAAATACTACTATATCAGCATATTCTAGTATTTAAAGTGTTGTTCAATTTCTGTTCTTCTCTCTAGCTCTGCTGGGAGGTGCTGGGATGGGCATGGGTGGTCCGTTAGGTGGGTCATTACCCGGTGGTCAACCTTCAGCCCCAAACTTAAACCCACCCAGTCAAATTGACCCCAGCTCCATTGAAAGGGCATACGCTGCCCTTGGACTCACCTACCAGGGCACCCAGGCATCCACTCAGAATCAGCAGACCTCTGTTCCCACTCAACCCGGCATGAGGACGCTCAACAATATAGGTGAGCGTTTCCATTAGTTGTAGCCTCTAATTACATGTATGTCCGCTAATGTTATTTAAAGGGTTGGTTCACATTAAAATGAAAGTTTTGCCATTAATTACTCACCCTCATGTCGTTCCAAGCCCATAAGACATTCATTCAGCTTCAGAAAACAAATTAAGATATTTTTTTATTAAATCCGAGAGCTCTCTGACCCTTCCATAGACAGCAATGGGACTACCATGTTCAAGACCCAGAAAGGTAGTAAGAACATCATTAAAATAGTCCATGTGACATCAGTGGTTCAACCGTAATTTTATGGTTTGTTTTGTTGTTGTTATTAATCATGCACGCATGTGTTTTTTTTCAGTTAGTGGAAAAGCTAGTCCGCTAGTTCACATCTTTAACGTGTCTTGCCTATAATATCTTAAACTGTGTGCACCAGCAGGTGGGAACTCAATGGGAGTGAACGGTGGAGTCGGCGCTCCGATGACGAACCAGCATCCAGGAATGCTGCCTGACGGCATGCTGCACAGGAACATGACGCCTCAGAGGTACCAAACATCACTGCGGCCCAGTGCACCAGACCTGGTTTAAATGGTTTAGTCGGTGAAAGCTGTATGTTGATGTTTGATGATTTGTCTCTCTCGCAGTCTGATGAATGACTGCTCTGGTGTTGGTAACATGGGTTCTGGAGCAACAGCCACACCTTCCTCTGCAGGAATGAGGAAGAACTGGCATGAAGACATCACACAGGACCTCCGCAATCACCTCGTACACAAACTGTGAGTGTTATGCTAACACACAGCCTGTCATTTTATACCTCTGTCATTTTATACCTCTATTGTAAGAAAAAGTAAAATATGTTGGGGAATTTTATATTAATGGTAAATGAATGAAAAACGTCTCTTGCAAATCACTAGTGTTATTGATACATCACTTATACACATTACTATTCAGTGAATGGAAAGCCCAAAACAATTGTAATCGATATCTTATGGAACATAATAAATGTCTTTATTGTTATATTTGATCAGTTTAATGCATCTTTGCTGAATAACAATAGTAATTTCTTAAACTACATTTTTGAATGAAAGTGTAAATTTTTACAAATGCATCTATTTATACTTAAAGGGTTAGTTCACACAAAAATGAAAATTCTGTTGTTAATTATTTACCTTCATGTCTTTCTAAACCTGTAAGACCTTTATTTATCTTTGGAACACAAATTAAGATATTTCTGATGAAATCTGGAGCTCTCTGACCCTCCATAGACAGCAACACAACTGACACGTTCTAGACCAAGAAAGTTAAAGACATTAGCCTCTTTCACACAGTAATACCAGTAAATTGCCATAAAATTACCGGAACGACTTTAGCGGTAAATTCAAAAAGGCGCTGTTCACACAGTCAACGACATTCCGTCTTTTTTCCGGTAAAGCACCATTCACACATCCATTCCAAAATACCGGTAAATTCTGTGACGTCAATAACAGCTGCGCTTGTATTTTTAAACATGGAGGGTAATACGTGGTCAGTATTTCTGTTGATGGTTTCATTTTTATTTCAAACTTTAGTATTCATGCAACTGCTTTTGTTACAGAGACATCGTAATAGACGACTGGTTTAAATAATTATACTCACCATTAATAAAACACCTGATGCTGTAGGGAGCCGACCAATTTAGTGAAAATCTGCTTGAAAGGATTAATATCACAATGAAGTTGCGTTTGTAAATTGCAGTCTGTAAGACGTGCAACATCGCAGAAAAGGTGCGTATATATACATTTCTTAGGCCTACATACAAACGAAGGCTATCTTCCTTAATTAAAAAAAAGACGTCATCTATGTTTACACGGATGTCACACTATGGCCGGTGCGTTCGCTTCGTCTCCTCTCATTCACTGTCAGAGTCAACGGTTCGCGCTTGGTAATGATGGCTGCGGCTGCAGAAAACAAAATGTTCGCGGTCACTGTTCAAAGTCATACGGGTTCGGGCACCATAATACATCTAAAAAATGATTTAAAACAGCTGGACACCGCTTTAACTTGGCACAAAGTTCTGGAAAAACTGTGCCCAGATCTTTTCCCATCACTTCTCCCGTCCAGTCTAAAACCGTGACCGTGTCGACTGTCATTTTAAGTTCGGAAATCTATTGCATGAATCGATTGGACCAACCAACACAAGTTTCGAAGACGAAAATAGGAAATTGCTTTTAACGACCTTCTCTCGAAGCGCCCTGTTTTTTTGGGGTTTTTTTTGAACACGCGTCACGCAGCAACTGCAGCTTCGGACACACACATAACAGCAAGTAATACTTCTGCACAATGTTTTTTTTTTTACAAAAGAAATGTGAATTCTGGCAGTATTCAGACAGTCTCATGCATACAGATACAGATTCGGGCTAGAATCGTCTAGGGCTGTCAAAATAGCTGAAAAAAAAAACTTAAAAAAAGAAACTAAATTAGAATTTTTTACTTAAATATGATCAAAATTCGAATTGTATTCGAATTTAAAATGCATAATTTCAGTTAGGGTGAAGAAAAGCTTTTTGCTTCTCTTCTGAGGCCATAGCGCATCGAGCAAAATATTACTGCACATTTATTCAAAGCATTAGAATACATGACTATGGAAAAACAACATAATATTTAAAATAATGTTTATGAACCAATTATTATTAATTAAGTTGCTTAAAGAACTATAAACAAAACAGCGTCATATATGCACGCATTGTTAAATAAATAAAAAGGGCGGAAAACCAGTCACACAGAATAATTTTTTTTCATTTAAAAACATGAGATGCAGTGGGATGGGGAACAAAAACCCAACATAAAGTCTCGAGATATTTTTAGAAAATTAAGTTAAATACATTAATTTTACATGTCTTTCTAAACATGCGGCTCTCTTGTGCGACACGCGAGTCCAACGGTGTCCCTCTAGAAAATGCGCGAAATATGCGTTCTGTGTGAATTGCTTGGTTTCAGTTTTGATGTAAACAAGATCTTCTTCACATTGATGTTCTCCATTTTTTTTTTTTTAATTTTTTTTTTTTTGTAGTGGCTTCAACTGGATAGGCTAACATAACCTTATAATGCAATGCCACGTTACTGCATCACTAACAGTTTCTCTCAGATGACGACATATTTCTTCATCCGCCCGGATAAGGAGAAGTGCTTTAATTTCGCTGTCGCTTCAGTTGGATGACATTTATTTAAATTTCTTAAACAGTGCGTGAATGCGTCACATTGTTATGATTGGCCCGGAGTAGACGTCTTACGTCACCGCGTTCTGAACTCGTACGTGCTCATACCGGTAATTTTCCTTCTGCGTTCACACACAGCAGAATTCTGGCAATTTACAACTTCTCATACCGGTAAATTGCCGGAACGAATTTACCGGTATTTTTGAAAAGATCCTGTTCACACATGATCTCTTTACGGCAATTTACTGGTAATTTTCCGGAAAAGTCTGTATGTGTGAAAGGGCTTATTGTTAAAATAGTCAGTGTTACATCAGTGGTTCAACTGTAATTTTTGTTTGTTTTTAGTTTTGTTTTTGCACAAAGTAATCTCGAAACTTTCATAAAATTACTGAGCCGCTGATGTCACATGGACAATTTTAATGATGTCCTTACTATGTTTATGTGCCTTGAACATGTTAGTTACATTGTTGTCATGAATTATACATGAAATAAAAGAAACGCTAACTGAAATAAAGTATACAAAATTAAACCTTTTATTTCAGCTTGCTATCAAGGCCACATTTCTCAATTTCTGAGAAGTTGATGTACTAAAATAACCAAACTGAAATAAAAAATTCAGAAAAAACTGTATAGACATCAAAAACTAAAAACACTACAAAATTACTGAAACTTTAATGAAAATGAAAGTGGAAAATACAAAAATAAAAGTTATTTAAAATGTTAATAAAATCTATAATAGAGTTTCACACCATGTCTACACCGGACTCAACAGTTGTCGAGTCGCACTGCAACAGCTGTCTACACTGGACACGACAAAGTGACCATTGCAAATAATTTGAACTTTGTGTCAGGACATCATAAATTGAACAAGGCATCAGGTTAATATCTGGGTTTGTCTTGTCAAATAATCCACTGATTTATTTGAAATTGCTCTTTGTGAACTCGCTCTCCTTAAAATTATTTAAAATTCTTATCTAGAAATCACACAAAACTAAACTGGATCATTTCACTGTCCAAATTCATGAATTCACTCTGTTACTTGGGTCTTTCTCTCTCTCTCTCTCTCTGTGTGTGTGTGTGTGTGAGAATAGTGTGCAAGCCATCTTCCCCACTCCAGACCCTGCAGCACTGAAGGATCGGCGGATGGAAAACCTGGTAGCTTATGCTCGCAAAGTGGAGGGTGACATGTACGATTCTGCCAACAGCAGGGTAAGAAAAGACTTGCATGGTATCATGTCTGTGGATTATATTTAGTAAATATCGAAGTGAATCCACAGAATCACCTGACTCCTCACATTTTACCCATGACGCAGCTGTCCCAATCTAATGTTGGACAGAGCGCTGGAAAACTTAGTCCTAACCAGGTCCAGTAACGTCCAGTAACTTTTCTGTCTCCGCTAAAAGCTGCATGAAAAACACTTTGAACCGAAACATGTTTAAAATGAATTGTAAGAATGATAGTCCTTGTGAATGTTTAACTTTTCCAGGCGGAGTATTACCACTTGTTGGCGGAGAAGATTTATAAGATTCAGAAAGAGCTGGAGGAGAAGAGGAGAACCAGACTGCAGAAGCAGGGTATGATGCCAGCTCAGCCTGGCATGTCCAACAGTGCTGTACCTCAAGCACCAGCTGGCATGAATCAGGCACCGCCGCCTAGTACGTACACATACACACCTGCAAAAATTGGCATTAAAGGAACTGTTCACCCAAAAATGAAAATTTACTGAAAATGTACCGATCCATAGGCTATCCAAGCTGTAGATAAGTTTTAAAATTTACCATTTCATCACTTGCTCACCAATCGATCCTCTGCAGTGAATGGGTGCCGTCAAAATGATAGTCCAAACAGCTGATAAAAACATCAGAATAGTTCACAAGTAATCCACATTTCTCCAGTCCATCAGTTAATGCCTTTAGAAGTGAAAAACTGAGAAACAAATCCATCATTAATGCGTTTTAAATTTAAAATGTCACTTCTGGCCAAAATACAAGTGCATAATAGCCCTTCCTCCAGTAAAACAATCCATCCTCTGTTGTCCTCTTACATTAAAAAAAATAAATAAATAAAAAATGCACTGACATGTCACTGATATCCACCAACTGTTTTGAACTGAATATTTCATAGGTGCACATCTGCGCTTATTTCTCTCCTGATTCAGATGAGATTACTTTTTCAATGGAGTAAGCAATATTATGGATAGATGACTTGTATTTCAAGCTGGAAGTAATGTTTTAAAGTTAGAAGCGTCTTGATGAGCTTTTCAGTCATGTGAGTTACTTGTGGATTATTGTGTTGCATTCAGTAGCGACTCCTGTCCATAAATTTAGGTGGGGCAGATTCTGGGTTATAGCGCTAATATATGAAAAACATTTTGTAAACTTTATATTCTGATTCCTAAACACATGGGGACAAATTTTTGGCAGAGATGTCTTTGTCTTATCCTGTGGGTGGTACGCTAATTTTGACTGACAGGCTTGAAGTAATGTTACAAATTACAAATAAAATGCCGTAAAATAATTGCCTTCGTATTTATTGCCTCCAAATGTTGATTTAGAATGTTACAAGTTGTCAAGCAATTCGGGTTAGGAAAAACGATCATATGTCTATTCTCAGGATAAACAAAACAAACACAACAGAACCATATAAAGGCTATTCATTAAAAACACATTTAAACTAAAGGATTTACGTGAAGTGGATTGATATCGTCTTGGTGGAACGAGGTTCACGTAAGGTAACATAAAAATAAGCGGGGCAGTCTCAAATCTGCCCCAATGGCTCTCAGTTAGAGCGCGCTGCAGTCCCCCTTTTCACCACAGATTTACTTAGTAAAATTGTGGGGCGCTGTTGAGCTCGGGAGCTCTTACGCACCATCTGCCGTGCTTAGTATAATGTATACATGCCTGATAAAGCCATGCACGGGGTTTGAATACTACTTATTTTACGACTTAAAATAGTCTAGAAAATTCGAATTTACAATTGATTTTTGATTAAGTTTATATAGAGGTCTATGTTTTGGATGATTATTTTTGTGGGGCTTTGCCCCTCCTGCCCATATAGACAAGCCGCGTCTGGTTGCATTTATCAGCTGTTTGGACTCTCATTCTGACGGCACCCATTCACTGCAGAGTATCCATTGGTGAGCAAGTGATGTAATGATACACTTCTCCAAATCTGTTTCCATTTTTGCCTACATCTTGAATGGCCAGAGGATTTGTACACATTCAGCACATTTAAATTTTTGGGCGAACTACAGGTATACCCTTAAATTTAAACCAAACAGCTTTAAGTACAAACACACACACGGTTAAATCAAATTATGCAGTTTGTGATGGTTGCTCTGGTCTTTCCTAGATGGTCCCCATTCGGATCCGTCCTTAGTTCCAGCCGCTGGACCCAATCAGATGGTCAATCGCATGCAGAATCCTGCTGGTATGGCACACTCACTAAATGGTCTGTAGTTTAATATCTTTTTTTAAATATCTATAAATAAATCCAGATTTTTGTGTTTGCCTTTTTTGTAACAATTTTGCAACTTTTGTGTAGGTATGAATCAGTTTGCCCAGGTGGGGATGCAACCACCAATGGGACAAAGGGCAACGCCGCCCCTGCCAATGGGAGCAAACCTCAGTCAGGTATCATCAATTGTGACCTGAACAGGGACAACTAATTTAACTGATTTAAGTGTTTATATAAGCCTCTATTGCATATTTTTAGATGGGTATGCAGGGAACACCTCGAATGACTCAACCCAACGTACCCCAGTTACCAAACCAGTACATGCAGAACCAGTTTCCAGGCACGGGTGCTGGACTGGGCAAGGGTGCAGTTGGCCTGAACCAACCTGCAGGGCAGGGATCCATGTCACAGGTCAGCTATTGAACCACATTCATACCGTATTACTCAGCACAGCTTGTTGTCTCTAATGCATTTAATATGATTTGTCTTTTGGTGGGTAAAAGAGATTTTCTGTTGTGTTCTGTTGTGAAAGATGATATGAATGACTAATATGACTCAATAACTGCTAAAGAAAGTACATGTACAGGCCCATCTAAAGTTTGCCAACGAAGATATGAATGATTTAGAGGAGAACTAGATGCAAGTGCTGTGGTCAGATGAGACCAAAATTTAGCTCTTTGGTATTAACTCGACTCACTGTGTTTGGAGGGAGAGAAAGGCTGACTAAAACCCCAAGAACGCCATCCCTACAGTCAAGCACGGAGGTTGAAACATTATGATTTGGGGGTGTTTTTCTGCTAAGGGTACAGGACAAATGCACCTCATTAAAGGGATGATGGATAGGGCCATGTACCATTAAATCTTGGGGAGAACCTCCTTCCCTCAACCAGAACACTGAAGATGTGTGAACATTTCAAGCATGACAATGACCGGAAACACACGGCCAAGGCAACAAAGAAGTGGCTTAAGAAGAAGCACATTGAGGTCATGGAGTGGCCTACAGAAAATCTGTGGAGGGAGCTGAAACTTTGAGTTGCCAAACCTCAGCCTCGAAACTTAATTGACATGGAGAGGATCTACAAAAACCCTCCTGAGATGTGTGTAAACCTTGTGACCACAACTGCAAAAAAAAACATCTGACCTCTGTGATTGCCAACAAGGGTTTTGCCACCAAGTACTAAGACATGTTTTGCAAAGGGGTCAAATACTTATTTCATTCATTCATTAAAATGTGAATCAATTTATAACCTTTTTTGAAATGAGAAGTCTCTCACTGTTCAAATAAACCTACCATTTAAAATGTTAGACTGATCATTTCTTTGTCAGTGGGCAAATGTACAAAATCAGCAGGGGATCAAATCATTTTTTCCTTCACTATAGTAATACTGCCCAGTCTTATTTTTGTTGGTCTTTTTCTCTCTCAGAATCAGATGCCTACTCCACCATCGCTGGCAGCCAGTAGTCCAGTAGCTCAAACCCAGGCAGCAGTCTCCGGCTCTGCAGCCGCTGCCGGCCCTCAGGGGCCTCCATCCAACCAACCCCCACCTGCCCCACAGCCCGGACTGCATGCGCACTGTCCTCCCTTGCGCCAAAACTCCCCTTCTCCTGCACGCAGCCTCACCCCTACCCCTGCCCCGCACCAAACGCCCCCGCAGTTGCCGGGTAACCGGACCCCACAGCCCCACACCCCCACTTCTTCGACCACTATGGCCCCACCTGCAACACAGATGCCCCCGATGGCACAGGGGGTGGGCTCAGAAAAAGCCAGTCAGCTCCAGCAGCCGTCGCATGGGGGCGGAGCCGCTGGAGGCCCCCAAACAGGGCTAGCGTCATCTGTGCCTTCCCAGAATGCCCACGGGCTTTGTGCACACCCACACACTCCTGTGAGTATCACAATCGAGAACATGTTTGTTTGGGGTGTTTTTGCTTATACATTCATAACGACACTGAAGATCTTTTTTGTTTGGGTCTTCTGTGAATTTAGGGCCCATGATGAAACACCGAATCATGGAATCATAAAAATGGAGTTTACAGTATAATCAGAATGTCATGGAATTTGGCATAATGTGGATGAATAAATCAAAAGCAGGGCTGTACATTTAATCAAATCAATTAAAAAAAAAAAAAAAATGTCTTTGAATATTAAAGCACAAAAAGACTGCCATTTAAATGTGTAGTCTACATGTTCTGCATGTCTGTGTGTAATAAAAATATTTTTCTCCAAGTAATAACTGTAATAATAGGATTTATTAAAACATTATTTTTTGAGGATCAGATTTTTTGGCTTGCTTTTTAATTTAAAATGTGAACCTTTGTTGTGCAGGAATATACAATTGAAAGAAACCATTCAAATAATTAAATTTAATTCATATAATAAAATCTTAAAAGATTACATTTTTGAACTTTGATGCATTTGTTTGATTTACAACCGTTTTTTATAATGGTTCCAAAAAACAACTGTTAAAGATTTTCTGTGAATTTGGGAAAAGATAAAACAAACTTCATAGGGTCTGATGAATTTCTTGGTTTTGTTTGTCTTTTATGGAACTCTGTCACAATTTGCTTGTTTGTGATGAAGTAAAATAAACTAAAATGCATAGGGTTAATAGAAGAAGGGAATACCTCAGACATGCCCACCTTGAAAGCTGTCTTAATCTGCTGGTTGTTTTATTATTTCCTTCATTTTCTTTTTCTATTGCTGTTTTTCTTTCCTTTTTTGTTGGATTTTCTCTTACTGTACTCTTTCGCATTGGCTGTTCCTTCTGAATAGGGCTGGGTAAAAAAAAAAAAAAGATTTTTCGATTAATCGTTTTTTACAATTTGGTCGATTCAAAATCGATTCTCAAAGGCCACGAATCGATTTTTTTTTGTATGATTGTTTTATCTTAAAAATGAAATAACTTGATCCTGTTTGATCAAGGAATGCGACTGTTCTGACTTTTTTTCAGCATACATTTTTCATCTTGAATCAAATTTGTATTGTATTTATTTAACATAATTGTATGCATTTGAAAATTAGAGATGGGTTCTGTTTTAATGTACCCTAGTGTACCTAAAATAAAAGAGTTAAATATACAGGTTTGTGGCTCTTAATTTCTTTTTATTTATTACCTACTTGTAAACTTATGTTCACTGTTTTTTTAATAAATATAGTATTTGTATTAAATCTATATTCATTGAGTTGAATCGAGAATCGAGTATAGAAAATCGAATCGAGAATCGAAATCGAACTGATCTGGAACATCTGAATTGATACCCAGCCCTACTTCTGACTGTTATTTCTCATTGGTTCTGAGTTACATTTTTTTTATTTGCTGTTCCTTTTGTTTGCCATTGGCTGCTTTTTTTTTTTTAGTTTCCATTGGTTGTTCCATTGGTTCCTGCTGGTTTTTGTTTGCCATTGGCCTTCCTCCTGACTTGTTTCTTATTTAGCCATTTGCTCTGTTTTGTTTCTTTAATATCTCATCGGCTGTTCTCTCTATCTGCTGTGCCTTGTTGGCTGTTCCTCCCCCATTTTGTTTGTTGTTTACTCTTCTCTCTTGAATCAGCTGTTTTTTTTTTTTTTTTTTGGCTGTTCCTTTTTCTTGTACACCATTGGTCGTTCTCCTAAACTGCTCTTCTGTCCCACCCCTCAGCTATCCCAGAAGTCATCTCTTACAGCGGACGGTCAGGCCTCAACTCCTGCCTCGGACAGCAGTGCTGACCCAAGCTCGCAGCTGACATCATCCGAGCCCCCTGCCCTGCTCGACCCCAAAACTGAGGTCAAACAACAGGAAGAAGAGGATGAGAATGAGACCGAGGATAAGGCCTCAGGGAAAATGGCTGCCATGCAGACTGAGATTAAGACTGAAGAGAAACCAGAGGCGAGTCGGAAAACCTGACATCGGTTAAACCTGAAATTTATCCTCTGTTTTTAAATTCCGTCTCTAACCTTATTCTGATTGGTCGGCCAGATAAAGAAGGAGGAGCCTGCAGGCGATGAATGTAAGACCGAGCCAATGGAAACATCAACTGGGTCGACAGCTGAGGACAAGAAGCCAGAGATCAAAACCGAACCCAAAGAGGAAGAGGCTGCGGGAACGAACGGCACTCCCGCAAACACACAAAACAAGAAGAAAGGTAAAACAAACTGACGCTCACATTCATGGAGACATTTTACATGAAAAATTTATTAAAAATGTATTTAATTTACATTTTGTCCTTTTAAGGTGTTGGTTTTTTTCAATGTAAAAATTACTGTAACGATATCAACCTTCATATTCATCCGGAAGAAGGAGGCGGGAACCGGCGGACAATCAAAAACATTTTAATAACAAAATAAACACAAAACAGCGCACCAGCCCCTCACGGACGACTGGTGCGCATAAAATAAAAACCAAAACACAACTAAAAGCCCAGGCCTGGTCCTCTCTCGTCCTTCACTGTCGTCGCTCCAGTTTTATATCCTTCCATCTCCTCCATGGGCCTCGAGACCGGTGGGACGAACAGGTGTAGTTCATCTCCAATCACTCCCCCGGCCTCGCTCCCATGTCCCTCGGCCCCGCCCCACTCGTCACATACCCCCATCGCCCCTCGCAGGCCGGGGGGTACTCCCGAGACTGCGCTCTACTCCCCCCCCGGGGGCCGCTCCCGGGGACCTGCGGGAACCTGGGGGTAGGACAGGCGAGGCGAGAGAAAAGGAGATGGAAGGAGGAGCGACAGAGACGAGAGAGGGGAGAGAGGAAAAAAAAAAAAAAAAATTCCGGTTCCCAGACGCACCGCTGCTCGGCCCTCCACCAGCTGGGTGATCTCCTCCGCGGTGCCTGGCGGTGGCACTGGACGGCCCTCGGCGGACGGCACGACACTCCTCCGCCGCCCGGTGGACGGCGACGGCTCCTCCGGTTTTGGGCAGCCGGCAGGAGTCCCCCGTTCCCTGCTCCTCCCCGTTCCGGCGGAGGCAGCAGGCTCCGGCCACCTGGCGAACGGCGCCGACTCCTCCGCTCCCTCACGGACGGCAGCCGTCTCTCCACATCGTGGGCGGCCGGTAGCGAGCTCGCCCGTCCCCGGCAACTCACTCCAGTCCACCGCCTCGAGCGTCCATGGCGGCACACTCCTCGCCAGCTCGATGGCACCGCGGATTCACCACAGCGGCGAGGGATCTTCAGCAGCGCGTCCCTCCTTCTCCCGGGCTTCGGCACCACTGTAACGATATCAACCTTCATATTCATCCGGAAGAAGGAGGCGGGAACCGGCGGACAATCAAAAACATTTTAATAACAAAATAAACACAAAACAGCGCACCAGCCCCTCACGGACGACTGGTGCGCATAAAATAAAAACCAAAACACAACTAAAAGCCCAGGCCTGGTCCTCTCTCGTCCTTCACTGTCGTCGCTCCAGTTTTATATCCTTCCATCTCCTCCATGGGCCTCGAGACCGGTGGGACGAACAGGTGTAGTTCATCTCCAATCACTCCCCCGGCCTCGCTCCCATGTCCCTCGGCCCCGCCCCACTCGTCACAATTACTTTTTTGTCTATGAAGATATAATGATGATAATAATAATAATAATAATAATAATAAAAAAACCTTGGTAGACCATCCCAGAGAAGTTAAACCTGAAGCTTGTTGTTTTACATGTCTCCAGTGCTTCATGGGATTGTAGTTCTAAGTACACCGTTTCGTCTTTTTTGTCTGATTTTCATATCTATCAAAATGTGCAATGTGATCAATTTGATAGATTTATTGTGGCTTATAACTGTTAAAGTTAAAAATGTTCTTATTGTGTTTGGCACAGAAATCATGTGTTTCAATGTTTCGCCTTTAATGACCTGCAGATGTTCTCATATAATTTGCATACAGTCATTAACCAAGGCACCTTACAACATGCAATGGATTTACTGTTGTTTTATTTTGTGATTTAAATGTATATGGTGCTAAAAGTAGGCAAAATCATCAGTTCTCATTGCATGAAATCTACTAATTCTGATCTAGAATCAGCAGGAGCTTGTTCTTTTCCTCAGTTTAATATGAAGGACAAACACTGCTTTGAAATGAGTACTCATGGTTTTCATATGAATGTGTGCCTGATTCTTGACTCCGCTGGTACCTTTATTTCCTTCCTCTCCATCAGTCTTTAAACCCGACGAGCTCCGCCAGGCCTTAATGCCCACTCTGGAAGCTCTGTACAGACAGGACCCAGAGTCGCTGCCCTTCCGGCAGCCGGTGAACCCCCAGTTACTGGGAATACCCGTACGTATTCGAACTAGTAACAAAACTAACCTGGTAAGGGCCTGCGCTGGCACGCATTATGCTACCAAAAACCTAGCACTTTTCAGTTCTAGTCTCATGACTTCTTTTTCTTACCTTTACCCCCTCTCTTTCTTTCTTCTGCCTGCTGTTGTGTGCATTGTGTTTGGATGTGAGAGAGATGTTGCAAGCTTGCTTGTGTGGCGTTTCTGTCAGAAAGCATGAGTGAATATAAGGCGGCGCAGACTTATGAACATCTGTTCTTGTGCTTTGTGTCTTCATCTTGTCAAAACATAGAGAGAGAATTTTGTTAGACCATATTCAAATCAGTAGCTAATGCCAAAGATTACACACTTAAGCTCTAAATTTTATCTAGTTTTATTTATGCTGTGTATTTAAACTGAGGATTGTAGTTTTTAGAATACATCAAATATGGAACATTTTAGTTAATTAAATCAGTTATTAAGTGAAAATGAACTGCTACTTTTAACTATTTTATATTAAATGTTCAGTTGGCATTAAGTATTAAATGTTGCTGGTTATTTGGCCTCAACAATATGAAATGGCTCTGAAAGATCTCACAGTCTGCGCTGGCATTATTTTTTGCATTGAGTATTGTTTTTGCTCTCGTCTGCTTAAACTTTGTGTACTTCATTATCTAAACTTTGGCTTCATACCATCGCACTTGTTTTATTTTATACCCATAATATCCTCATTCTGATTTTATCATCATTCCCTAGAGTTATGGCCAAGTATTTTAACAAAAACCAGCATAGCAGATGAAATTCTACTGATTGTATAATTGGTATATATTTACTTGCTTTCATTTAAGTTAAGGAGCCATATTTCTTCCACTGATCACTGTTGCATGATGGGATCAGTTGATTCTGTTTCTTAGCAAGTGGCGAAAATTCTAATGAATTTCCTGCTTTTCTGGTTATTTTGCTGCTTTATCAGTGGTTTGTTTGAATGAGACACCGGCCCTATTTAAGGTGTGATAAGCAAACGCTACAAACAAAGAGAGAGATGTTTGACCTAAAAATTAAAGAGTTGAAATGTGTATTAAACCTAATCATGGACAACTCAAAAAGCCATGATTAATTGGTCAAACAATAAACCCTGAAAATAGAATTATATGGGTTTGTTTACTCTCTTCACTAGTCTTAGATTAGTGTATGTTTGTTAGAAACACCTCAGTTTGTCCTGGCATTGTGTCGTCCCCATCGTATCTGCTCAGAGAACGCATATGGTTGTGTAAAGAGATTATTAAACCATTATTGTAATCGCTGTACATATTCATATTTTAATGTATGGTTCTGCAGATCTGTCAGATGCCAGGCACCCTGCAGAGTCTCAAGATCTAAAATCTTTTGATGTGACCCCAAACCTTAATCTAAATTTCCCTAAAAACAAAAGTTTTGATAAAGAATCCCAAGACAATTCCAAATAGTTTGACTCTCTGTGTCACACACAACCTGAATACGGTGGGGTTGACACCTGAAGGATTGTGTTTCTTCTGTGTCTTTGATTTGTGCTGTTGGACTTTAAAGAAGCGAGTCCAGCTGTGTTTTGTGATGTAAACGCTCATATTTTTGCTGCTGTAATTCAATATCGCCCTGCTTGTGCTCACCTCAGCTTACTGTACCCTAAACGCTTACCCTGCCAACATCACCCTGTGAAACCGCAGTTTATTTGGACGTTTTGGCCAAATGGATTCATTCTTCCAGATGTGACATTATTTCACCAAGCCTGGATTTAAAATTAGTAAATGTTTTCTTGAATACGGTTTCCAAGATAAAAAATAATGACAGAGCATAATAATAAATTAGTCATAATGGTTAACAAGTGAATAGTATGGAGAAATGCCAAAATCAAAAGAAAAAATAATAATTATATTTTGCATAATGCTTATTTTTAGGATTAGTTTTGAATTCTTTTAATTAGCTTAATTCTTTTAAAAATGATATTAATAATTTTAATTGTTATAATAATTATAATGATGATGATAAAAATATAATACTCCTTATCATTATCATTATTGTAACACTTTACAATACGGTTCCATTTGTTAACTATATAACATGTATATTGTTATAAATAAATAAATATTGTTAGCCAATGTTAGCTCAGCTCTATTAGATGGATTTTATTACTCCTATTAGACACAATTTTAATAATGAGGGTGTCAGTTATCAATAAAGTATAATTGTCATTTATTTAAAGAAGGTTTTAAAAATAAGCTCAACATGCCAAATATAATTTTCTTGACATTTTGAATATGATTCAGTCTACTATCAGGCCATGTTATGTCCATATACATTTGCACACCCCAATTCATCAGTAGATGTCTGCCGTCATTGCTGCTGGCCCAGAGATTTGTGTGTGTGTTTGTGTGTATGAGAGAACAGGAGAGAAATAGGGTACAGAATTGAGCGAGGCAGTGGGAGTCTGTTACGTTTTTCTCTGTTTGTGCATGTGAACCTCTTCTACAGCGCTCAACATTGTCCCCCTGCACCCTCTTCTCTCCCCCTGACTCTCAACCCGCCGGGCCACCGTCCCTCGCTCTATCCGACTGCTACTCCATTTCACCTAATGATGAACTTCATCTGCGATCTGGACTCCGTTCTCCAGGACTACTTTGACATAGTGAAGAACCCCATGGACTTGTCCACTATCAAGCGTAAGCTGGACACGGGTCAGTACCAGGAGCCCTGGCAGTACGTGGACGACGTGTGGCTGATGTTCAATAATGCCTGGCTGTATAACAGGAAGACGTCACGGGTGTATAAATACTGCTCCAAACTGGCAGAGGTGTTTGAACAGGAAATAGACCCCGTCATGCGGGAGTTGGGCTACTGCTGTGGAAGGAAGGTGAGCCGTGTTTGTTTGTTGGTTTAGTTTTCTTTACCAATGAGATTTCTAAAACGAATGTTGCTCAACCCATCAGATTTTACTGGCTTTAAAGTAACCAAAGTATACCACTAAACAACTTATTTAATTATTATTATTATTTAATTAACTATTTTATATATATATATATATATATATATATAAGTAGTTAATTAAATAATAATAATAAAATATCCCATTATTTTTTTTTATAACAATAAATAATAACAATAAATTCAGCAAACAATATAGTGAGTGCCTTAAAAGTATGTTTAGGTACATATTATTATTATTATTAAGACAGAATTATAATATACTACCGTATAATACTCATTTTTAACAATATAACTCTTATTATTATAACAATTTCAACAAACAGTATAGTTAGAACACTAAATGTATGTTAAATACTAAGAATAATTCTTAAGAATAATTACATTGTACAACCATATAATGCCAAACTAATTTAACTATAGAACTGTTATTAATAATAATAATAATAATCATGATAATGCCACCATGTTAAATGCTATGTATTAAAAATACAGATTTTATTTTCAGAATAATTATAACACAATACCTTATTATACTAAAGTTATTTGTATTAAATGTAAATTTATTTATAAGAAATGTAATAAACTATTATAAAAAAAACGTATTAAACAATATGAGAATAATATTATAACAGTCTATTCAGCAAACAGTATAGTTAGTACCTTAAATGTATGTTAAATATTACTACTACTTAAAGTAGAGATACTTCACCCCAAAATGAAAATTTTGTCATTAATCACTTACCCCCATGTCGTTCCAAACATGTAAAGGCTTTGTTCGTCTTTGGATCACAATTTAATATATTTTGGATGAAAACCGGGAGGCTTGTGACTGTCCCATAGACTGCCAAGTAAATTACACTGTCAAGGTCCAGAAAAATATGAAAAACATCGTCAGAATAGTCCACCTGCCATCAGTGGTTCAACCGTAATGTTATGAAGCGATGAGATTACTTTTTGTACGCGAATAAAACAAAAAGAACAACTTTATTCAACAATTTGAACAGGCAGTATACAGGCAGTACACAGGCAGCATATGCTTTTCTATGTCAGCCGTGCCACAAGGATACGTTTTCTACATGTATTTACCCTTTGATTTGAAAGAAAACTGCGCATCCTGTATCATGGCTGAAAAAGAAGAGTGCACGCTGCCTGCGTTCGGCTCATATTCGCAAAAATGGCACTACAGTGACGTGGAGTGACACAGAGGAGACAAAATGTTGAATAAAGTAATTATTTTTCTTTTATTCACCTGTTATCGGAAACTTCCCATTTCAGAGCCAGTGAGCTACGGACTTTCAAAATAATAATAATAACTATTTTTATGCACGATAAGAAAATTGTCGGCATTAATTAATGCTTTTACGCGACAATAACACGTTAAATTGCCCAGCCCTAATTATAATGCGCTACCTTTTAATACCAAACTTCTTTAACAATAGAACTGTTAATAGGAAGAAAAATTCCAGCATGTTAAATGTTTTGTTAAATATGTATTAAAATACTTTATTTATTTAGTAAAAATAATTATAATATCACCATATAATACTTAATGTATTTGTATTAAATATTATTATACTACGGGGCCGTTGAATGCTTGAATCTGATTGGCTGACGAATATTCTGAGGCGTGCAATTATTTTCTGGGAAATACACGGCGAACGTAGTTCCTGGCAGCTCTCCTGACCGCATTACAGTTCCATATCACTTCGCATAGTTAACAGTAATAATGGTCACGCAGTTTGCACAAAAAGGTGTTGTCAGCGTTGCCCTGACAATTTTATCAGTTAGCCTATATAGTGTAGCAACTTAAAGGCTACACATTACATTTCCTACTAGCGATGTAATAACAGCGCTGTTTAGAGACGCTGCTGCAGAAGTAGGGTGGCCAAATGTGCCATTTTCGCAGGACACGTCCTGGCCAGGATTTTTATATTGCCTAAAATATCCACGTTTTGGCTTTGTTTGTGCTGCACAGACCAATTGTTGTATAAAGTACCGTGAGAGCCCTAGAGAGCAGATGGCTTCTTGTTCTTTTGAATCGCTCTCAAGGTACGTTGATGTCATACACCAATCGGTCTGCTCAGTGCTGCTTCCAGTCCAACACTAAAATGTACACGTATTTGCATCGCTTTGACCGTTCTCTGTAGATCCCACCTTCTCAGGCACCACGATTGGTCAATTACGTACAATGTCTGCATGTTATTGGACAAATGATTATTACCGTCATTAAGTATGAAAACAGGAAACCAAAGCCAAAACCTGGATATTTTAGGCAATATAGAAATCCTGGCCAGGACATGTCCTGGGAAAATGGCACGTTTGGCCACCCTAGGCTCAAGCCTCTGTTACCAGCTTTAAAACGACGTTTTGGTACTAGCAAAAGAGGCATTGGATGAGATGCAGAAGAAATAGTCCTACTCACATTAGCGATTTAAGTACAAAAACCGGACGAATCCCTTTAAATAAATCATTGGATCGATGTCTTTAGGTGTGGTAACCGTAGTATAAGCAGAATAATTGACTGGACTGTTGAATTAGAAAAATAATACTTTTCTAATAATTCAATGGCCCGTTGTCAATTATTCCTTACATGTACAACATTTATTATTAATAATATTTTATTATTATTATTATTACAACAGCAACTATCTTTTCAGGAAGCAGATACAAGTTAATAATTTTTTTTATTATAACTACTGCTACTACTACATGTTGTTGTAGTTTTGTAGATTATTCTTTTTCAACAATAAGAAATGTCATCTGTCATTTACTGTTTTCATGTATAAAAGCAGCAAAACACTTATTACAGTGATTTTAACACAGTTAAGTTGTAGTTGGAGGTGGAAAGTAACCAATTACAAATGTTTTTGGTAGTACATTTTCCTACTTTGAGTATTATTAAATTGTGGTACTTTTAATTGAGTAGAATAAAGTATTCAACTTCGCTACATTTATTTTTCTCCAAAAGCACAAAGTACAAAATAAAAAACTGACAAAGGTGGCACCAATGTAGAAGAGCGAGCCGGCATTTGATGGACACTTTTCAGACTCCTGGGGTAAAGCCCTGCGCTTCAGCCAATAACAGACAGGTCTGACTCGGGTGGAAAACCAATTAAAACTTCCTGTTCAGCTGCGGGGGCGGGCCGTTCAAACCATGCTATGCTTTGACCATCAAACGCCTGCGTTGTCATTTTTGAATCCGCATCATTAGCGTTTCAATATTTTAGTGAATGTGAGCTATGCTCTGATTTTAAATTGTAATTTTGTCAGCTCCTGAAATGGTTCAAACCATCGATATTACACAGCAGTATAAGTTAATAGAAACTCTTCTGTTAGAAGGGTGTGGGTATTGAATGGATGGAGCAAGAACAATGTAAGTGTCTAAAATACATGCTTCAGTTGAATGGAAAAAAATTGCCCTCTTTATTAGTGCAGTTAAACTAAATGTATGAAGTTAAAATAACCTCAACATTAACAACAACATTGAAATAGGAGCGCATGCATTTTACGTGCATCTGGCTGATCGATCAACCATGATTTATCTGTCAGTCAAATGCATTTAAAATCACTTTTTCTGTGTGCGTGCTTTGGATATGTGAGCTCATGGGAGTATAAACAAGATTAGTCTATATATGACCAGATGATTTATTCATATCCAAAACGAGACGATTTGGACATTAAAGAGCGTTAAACATTCTCACGCAGTGCATGTTTTAATTCATACTCTAAGCAGGAGGGCGCTCTCGTGCAGAAAGTCCAAATGGACTTTCAGCAAAGTGTTTCAGCAAACTACTTTTTTAAATCTTGAGTCATAGTACCTTTACTTGTACTCAAGTTAATTATCCCATAAGTAGCAATACTTTTACTTAAGTACAATTTATTAGTACTCTTTCCACCACTAGTTGTAGTGTTTGACACATTATGAATTAGATTGTGATTTCATGCTAAAACGAATGGGATATTGCTACCCAACTCTCCTTTTCCTCTCTTGCTTTCTCTTGTAATCCCTCCATACCTATTTTTCTTCTTTCAGTTGGAGTTTTCTCCGCAAACTTTGTGCTGCTATGGCAAACAGCTGTGTACCATCCCTCGAGATGCTGCTTACTTCAGTTACCAGAACAGGTCAGTATTATACACACTATCCACTCTACACACACCCATAGCTTAATACTGTGCAGTACAGCCATTAAAATAGAGTTATCAGTCATATTAGAGTAAGAATAACCACTTGACAGTTCAAAGTGACTTAAATTGAGTCCATATTATGCGTACAAACATAAGCAAGCTGTTTTATTTGTACGAATAATTATAGTGAATGTGGCCTGATGGGTAATAGCCTGACCCCATCAGGCATGTCGTCAAACTATTGTAGATCATTTGCATTTCAGCCTAAAATCAATTTGATGTTGCCTGGCAGCATTAAAAGCTCTGCTGTGAAGCGGCCCAGTGCTAGAATGATTTTCTGAAGACTCTAATAGACACTGTGCTACTCCACTACATCTGCCACATTCAGATTTGGTTTACATTGTTTATTTGTATGTAAAAAATTTGAGGTGAGTATTTTTAAGAGGTCTGTTTTCATGTGCTTTGTAAAAATGTAAATGCTGTCCTGCTGTGAGCACACATTTCCTACGTCAGGGTGTTGTTGTTGAATATCGGGCCTGTTGATTTGACTTTCGGTGGCAAAATAAGACCACATTTCACATCTCTGATTTTAAACGGCCATTTTAAAGAGGGTCTGCATTTTTGATTCCAGTTGTGTTTTGTTGTTGTACTTACAATTAACAGGTGTGTTGGCAAGTATCTGTGTGGATTACCTCAGTTGGTAGCTACAAACACAATATAACAAAGTGCTAATAAGGAAGCAAAACGATTGCAGTGCTCTTCCTCTAATGAGTTAGTGAAAATCATTGCCAGTTTTCTGAGTTACATCATCCTCGATCCTAACAGCAGAACTCTTATTTACATAGGGTGACAAAGACTTTAACCAGAATCAGAGCTTTTGGTGTAAACAAAGCTTAAGTGTTTGTATAACTTTGGCAACCTTAGACTTAATCTGAACCTTACATTTGTTGCATAAAAGCTACATAAAACTCACCAAGTCAATAATTATAGTATTAGTATTGCTACCATGTATTAAAAACAAAATATTATGACAACATATGGTAATAAAAAATAAACAAATGGGAAAGTAACCTTATATAATATGTTATATATTTTTCTTATTCTTGTAATGCCTTTTAAGCTGCATTTAAATAAAGAATTTAGTAAAATGATAATGTCAGATATCAGTGGTCTTACAGTTGCTTTTTGGAAGGAACATTATTTTTGGGGTAAATTATGACCTGGAAATGTTTTATGAGATTCACCCAAAGTGTACTGACTAAAAGTACAGTATTTCAAAATAGGTTAAGACTTTATTCATGCTGCCAACTACAGGGCGTACTAACTGTTTATCTGTCACACGTTGTTTTAGTAGCGAATCTTGGGACCCTCTTTAAAATATCCTGAAAGGATGATGGGTCTCTGTTGTTCCTGTTCTCATTCTTCTCTTCGGTTCGTTCACTCAGTCCATTGTTGTCCCTCGCTCCTCTGGGCGTCACGGTTGTTTTAGAGCTCAGCGGGCGCGAGGGAGACCGTCTGTGCTTTTGCCTCGGCTTCCTGCTCTCTCTTTTGGTTTAATTTTCTTCTAAATCTGACCCACCCCTCCACCTGTCCAACATGTAGCTCTTTGTCCCTCATAACGGTTTTGTTTCTCGCACTTTTTTAAAATATTCATTCTGCCCTCCTCCTCCTCCCCCGTCCCTTTCTCTCCCTCCTTTTTTAACGCTTGTGATGTCTGCATTGGCCTGCTTTGATGTGACCAATCATCCGCTCCGAAATTTACACGCAACCAATCAATCAATCTGCCCACACAAAAAACCTGCTTCATGATTGGCTGCTCCTGGCGACGAACCTGCCTTCTCCTGTGTGCCTGTCTCCTGCCCTGCTCTGATTGGTGGCTGCGTCCGCGTGCCCTCACTATGATTGGCTGTGCTCTTGGCGAACGGTCTAGTTCACCCAAATATGGGCTTCTTGCTGACAGGTACCACTTCTGTGAGAAATGTTTCAACGAAATCCAGGGGGAGAACGTATCCCTGGGGGATGATCCGACCCAGCCTCAAACGTGAGTAACAGTCTAAAAGTTTGTGTTATTGTTGTGATGCTATTCCTCCGGAGAGCGTTTGTTCAGTGATTCTCACGACCCACTCGATTGGGCGGCTTCCTCTTCTCTGCCTCTCGTTTTCTCTCCTCAGGTCCATCAATAAAGATCAGTTTCAAAGGAAAAAGAATGACACCCTCGACCCTGAACTGTATGTACACAATTTCTCCCTCCAAATGTGTCATCTCGATTCGCTTGTTCTGAAGTTTAAATCGAGCTGCTGATTTGCTGTCATCGTCTGACCTTTGTTTTCTGTTCTTCCTCCTCAGACTGTTGGAATGTGGTGATTGTGGTCGAAAAATGCATCAGATATGCGCTTTGCACAATGAAACCATATGGCCATCAGGGTGAGCTACTTTTATTTGAGCACACTTTTATGTGGCACATTCTACTGCAAAATAAAGCTTAAAGGTAGGGTGTAAGTGAATGTAAGGGTTTTCCTTTTAAATACAACCCTGATTCATGCATTTAAAACAATAAATATTAAATGAACAAAATAACATTGTATAAATGTTATTTATAGTTCTTGATAAATATATTTCCCCTTTTATATATATATACATAAAAACGTATGTATGTATGATGTACGTGTGTGTGTGTGTGTGTGTGTGTATATATATCAAAATCAGTATTGTTTCTGGTCGGTATTGAAAAGTACATTTTTAATTTTACCCAAATTGCGATATTCATAGTTATTAGGTCATGCTTTCTCCCTTTTTGTCCAAAATTCGACAAGTGCAGTCTCCCATTTTTGGCCGAATGTCATATGTCCGCTCAACCAATCACAGCACACCATTCCATGCACCCTAGACCGTAATGGCTGCACTTTGAATACACTCCACATCTTAGTTTTATTCCTTGTCTTTTGTACTTTGTGATCAACAAACAAGGGCTGCACGATAATTTGCATGTGATTGTCATGCGCATCTCATCAGTAAAGCCAGTTCTGTGATTAATAGTAAATCTCCATCATGTGCTTCCAGATGGAGTGACATTTAATACACAGAGCCATAGATCACTGACAGACTACACTGTATCGCATTCATTAGATGAATCACATTCGGTTATGAACGTGATATCGCGTAGCTTGTCAGTGTTAGTGTTTTTATTAATGCCATTTATGTCTTTAATACAGTACATAGCACTAGTCCACTAAATGAATGTAACATGGCAAAGATGAATGCACGTTTGGAAGTTGAATGTAAGGGAAATCTCATTTTGGAATTTCTGTGGTCTAATGTGATATTGTTCATGTTCTTGTTCATGACGAAATTTTCTTTGATTTCAGTAATTAATTTTATAGCATTAACAAGATGAACTGTTGAATTCATTTTGTAAGCGATGACTGATGAATGTATTTTTAGTCCAGTGCCTGTATATAATTATTGATTATATTATAATTAGTATTGACCAAGTTCAGAGGCTGTCATATGTGGATCAACTTACTATGTTGTGTATTTTCATGGTTTACGTAAAATAGCTTTCATATTGATTCAATGGATTTATTGCATCTTGAGAAAAAAGGTATCATGGATTTATTGCATTTTGGGAAAAAAATTAAATTTTATAAAACAATAATAATATGTGTGTGTGTGTATGTATATATGTAGATATATATACACGCACACACACACACACACACACACACACTAGGGCTGGGCGGCATTTAATAGACGGAGCCGTAGATCACTGACAAGCTACGAAATATCATGTTCATTATCAAAGGCGATTCATCTGCAATAATGAACGCAATATTGCGTAGCTTGTCAGTGATCTACGGTTCTGTCTATTAAATGCCGCTCCATTTAAAAGCAGGTGATGGCGATTTAGCGGTAATCACGGAACCAGATTTACTAACTAAATGCGCATGATCATATCATTAGATATATCACCCAGACCGTGTATGTATATATATATATCTCTCTATATATATCTCTCTATATATATATCTATATATACAGGTGCATCTCAATAAATTAGAATGTTGTGGAAAGGTTCGTTTATTTCATTAATTCAACTCAAATTGTAAAAGTTGTCTATTAAATAAATTAAATGCACACAGACTGAAGTAGTTTAGAGAATACTTGCAATACTTCATAAGACCAATGAAGAAAAAACATTTTTGTGAATCGTTGGCCCTCTGGAAAGTATGTTCATTTACTGTACATGTTCTCAATATTTGGTAGGGGCTCCTTTTGCTTGAATTACTGCCTCAATTCGGCGTGCCATAGAAGTGATCAGTTTGTGGCACTGCTGAGGTGGTCTGGAAGCCCAGGTTTCTTTGACAGTGGCCTTCAAGCTCATCTGCATTGTTTGGTCTCGTTTCTCATCTTCCTCTTGACAATAGCCCATACATTCTCTCTGGGGTTCAGGTCTGGTGAGTTTGCTGTCCAGTCAAGCACACCAACACCATGGTCATTTAACCAACTTTTGGTGCTTTTGGAAGTGTGCCAAATCCTGCTGGAAAATGAAATCAGCATCTTCAAAAAGCTGGACAGCAGAAGGAAGCATGAAGTGCTCCAAAATTTATTGGTAAACGGGTGCAGTGACTTTAGTTTTCAAAAAACACAATGGACCAACACCAGGAGATGACATTGCATCCCAAATCATCACAGACTGTGGAAACTTAACACTGGACTTCAAGCAGCTTGGGCTCCACCCTTGCTCCAGACTCTGGGACCTTGGTTTCCAAATAAAATACAAAACTTGCTCTCATCTGAAAAGAGGACTTTGGACCACTGGACAACAGTCCAGTTCTTCTTCTCTTTAGCCCAGGTAAGATGCCTCTGACGTTGTCTGTGGTTCAGGAGTGGCTTAACAAGAAGAATACGACAACTATAGCCAAATTCCTTGACACTTCTGGATGCCTTGACACCAGCCTCAGTCCATTCCTTGTGAAGTTCACTCAAATTCTTGAAGCGATTTCGCTTGACAATCATCACAAGGCTGTGGTTCTCTCTGTTGGTTGTGCATCTTTTTCTTCCACATTTATTCCTTCCACTCAACTTTCTGTTAACATGCTTGGATACAGCACTCTGTGAACAGCTTCTTTGGCAATGAATGTTATGAATGTTTGTGGCTTACCCTCCTTGTGAAGGGTGTCAATGATTGTCTTCTGGACAACTGTCAGATCAGCAGTCTTCCCCATGATTGTGTAGCCTAGTGAACCAAACTGAGAGACAAATTTGAAATCTTAGGAAACCTTTGCAGGTGTTTTGAGTTGATTAGCTGATCGGCATGTCACGATATTGTGATTTGTTGAGTGAATTGGTGGGTTTTTGTTAAATGTGAGCCAAAATAATCACAATTAAAAGAACCAAAAACTTGAACTACTTCAGTCTGTGTGCAATGAATTGATTTAATACATGAGTTTCATAATTTGAGTTGAATTACTGAAATAAATTGTTAGCGTGTGTGTGTGTGTATATATATATATATTTATTTTTTTTTATTTTTTTTTTCCATTCCATGTAATGTTTTTCAGTGACAATTTAAAGTATGGAAGATGTAGGATAACTTAATGCCCTGTTACTACTACTTTTGGATTATTACTATTCTGTATTGTATCTATAAATGCAAGTTAACCACATATCCAGAAATGTAATGCTCTGTTTCCAAATATCCTGCTCTTTCTTTCTTTCAATCAGGTTTGTTTGTGATGGCTGTCTGAAAAAGGCCAATGCAACAAGGAGGGAGAATAAATACAATGCAAAGAGTATGTGGTTAAGCACTTTAAAATAACTTTGAGCATGGAATTCCATTCTTGACTAATTAGAAACAAGTATTTCTGAGAGCCCTGTAATCAAAAGTTTTAATGTCAGATCTTGAGAGTGAATATGGTGTGTTGCACTGTTGTATGTTAATAAATTGTCATAATTTATTGTAAACTGCCATGGTTGCATTATTTTATTTATTTATTTTATACTTTTATACATTTCTTTCTCCTTATTCCAGGACTTCCTCAGACAAAGCTTGGTAACTTCCTGGAGACACGAGTGAATGAGTACCTGAAGCGCCAGAGTCATCCAGAAACCGGTGATGTCACCATCCGTGTGGTTCATGTCTCTGATAAAGTGGTGGAGGTCAAACCTGGCATGAAGTCTAGGTGAGAGACTGAGCAGTATATTCTGAAATGTTGTTCATTTTAAAGTTTGGGGGCCTTTGAATTTGGTTACTTACTGGTAATTAAGATGATTACGCATGATCTCTTACTGGTAATTTACCAGTAAAGACTGTATGTGTGAAAGGGGCTAAACTCTTCCTCTGCATATGTGGTAAGTTTGGGTTGCTTAACGTTCCTCTGGGAACCCTAACACAGGAGAATACATCAACATATTTCTAAATTTGCGATTTGTTGTACATCACAATTTCAAAATAAAAGAGTCTGACTTTGCATGTGGCCAAATATTAAAATTAAATGGTTTTAAACTCAATGAATCACATGAAACATCAACAGGCTGTTGGCGCCGTCTGCAGGTATTTGTTATAACATAGGCATATATTACATTATATATTTAACAGTGCTGTCCAATAAAACCATGTACTTTTTGATACTTTATTTGAGGCTAATTATTATTGTCTCATCATTACTATATATAAAAAGACATTCATATTAAAGCCTGTTTTTGACTTGGTTCTATTTGTATTCCTAAAAAAAATCTGATTACTCACTTGTCAAAATAAAGTAGATTCCTTGATTAGCCAAATAATCATTAGTTAATCCCTAGATTAGTTTTTTTTTTTTTAATACAACAGCATTCTTTGCTTTTTGTGTTTTAAAAGACATATTTTGTAATTTGAAAATTTCTTGAAGTATTAAAACATTGTCTCGTTCTATTGAACCAAGTATCTGCATTTTGTCTCCCCTAAGTGCACTGTCACACCCCTGTTGTTTCCAGTACATTTCCAAGTGTATGATACGATACAGCTTTCATTCTTCAGGTCAATCATATATTCATGAAAAAAAAAATCAGTTTGAATAAGGAAAGCAATAATTTTGCCATAGTATTCTTTCAGATGTTAAAGTTGCCACAGTCATTGCACTCTGTGCATATGCTGCACTTTATTTGTACCATTTTGTTTTATAAGTTTATTTATTAGAGTTTGAAAGATAATAACAATATTGATTGATAAGTAAGATCTAATTTTAGTCCTTGAAAACCAAAAAAAGTAGTGCAAGTCCTTGAAAGTCCTGGAATTTTATTTAGCAGTATCTGTACGAGCCCTGTTTAAGTTATCAGTTCTTGGACCATTTTAATGTTTTTGTTGTAATTAATTGAACTGATCTGTAGTTTTCTGTAGCATACTGTCTTTGTATATTTCCTATTTTACATTTTATATTTCCTAGTATTTAATTTACCATTATTTCCTTTTGAAAAACAATTTCATGTTTTAGATTATAGGTCATCTTGTACCCTGTCAAGGACAAATCTTGCCAGCAAAACTAGATATCAAAAGCATCCTAAATGTTACACGTGTTTGCACCATAAAACAAACTTTCTTGTTATTGCTGTTTCAAATATCCCACCATAATCTGTAGTCTGAGCCTGTAGGGAAATCATTTTCAAATAATGTTATTTTTCGTTTGTCAAATAACCCTTTGTATGTGTCTGCCCCCGCAACCCCCAACCCCTGGGGAAAAAAGTTCAGGCTCAGGATTTTTTTTTTTTTTTTGCTTTAACCCCTGTATAATTCATCGTTAGCACTCAAACGATTATCATGAACATGAACAATTATTATATTGTATGATTCAAACTCTTGGAATGCCCACGCTTTTCCTTTTTTTTTTTTATTATATTGATGTATGTGGGCAGATGAATTGCTTGCAGTAAACAATAACATCTTTATCTTGCTTGCACTCAAGTACAGCATCTCCGAGGAGACAGCTCACGCATCACTTTTGCATTTTGGGATGTCTTTTTCACTCACATTGGTAGTCAGTCTCATTGATTTGTTGCTCATTTGCATAAAGTAAAATTGTTCTAAACCCTGAACATGACTGCATTGCTTCACCATCAGTCGGTTTTGTAAATAGACATTGAATGCCATGAATGACTTCAAGGTGTTTTGACTTTGAAAGGACTTTAGGAGGAAGAGAAAACAACATTGGATCAATATATTACACAAACTCTGCTATTGCTAAGTGTATTGATGAATGGATCTTTGATTCTGAAGCTGTACAAATAATTAAAACTTCCTTTAAAAAAAAAAAATTTAATGGACATCATGAAAAGATTAAAGAATTTACTTCGTTTTTACAGGTTTGTTGATAGCGGAGAGATGTCAGAGTCATTCCCGTACAGGACAAAAGCTCTGTTTGGATTTGAAGATATTGATGGGACAGAGGTCTGCTTCTTTGGAATGCATGTGCAAGAATATGGCTCAGACTGCCCTCCACCCAATCAAAGGTTAAAAATAACAAAGACACACAATCACACATCTTCAGGCACACACAGAATTTCCCTCATGTGGATAACATTACAAGAGGGTCTGAAAAAACAAAAAGTAACTTTGCAATATCCTCTGCCTCTCTCTCTCTCTCTCTCTCTCTCTCTCTCTCTCTCTCTCTCCATGCAGACGTGTGTACATCTCCTACCTTGACAGTGTACACTTTTTCCAACCCCGTCACCTGAGAACCGGGGTCTATCATGAGATCCTAATTGGATACTTGGAGTATGTTAAAAAAATGGGGTTTGTCACTGGCCACATCTGGGCTTGTCCTCCAAGTGAAGGTGATGACTACATCTTCCACTGCCATCCATCAGATCAGAAGATTCCCAAACCTAAACGCCTACAAGAGTGGTACAAGAAGATGCTTGACAAAGCAGTAGCTGAGAGAATTATACATGACTACAAGGTACTTTTTTTATTAGCATATTTTTGTGTTTTGCTTTGGTACCGAAATTGGTACCGAGAACCGTGGATTTTCACTGGTATCGGTACCGAATACTGAAATTTTGGTACGGTGACAACAATAGTGACAGCTATACTTTGGCCGACAGTAATCAGCATACAGCACTATAGTCTTTTCCCTTGTTTGGCTTGTTGTTGACAGCAATGTTTTAACTATTTCATGTTTCTCCTCACCCAGGACATTTTTAAGCAGGCAACAGAGGATCGTCTGACCAGTGCGAAGGAGCTCCCATATTTTGAGGGTGATTTCTGGCCTAATGTTTTGGAGGAGAGCATTAAAGAGTTGGAACAGGAGGAGGAAGAACGGAAGAGAGAGGAAAACAACACCTCTAGTGAAAGCATTGAGGTGAGAAATTGACTTGAATGATTTGTAACAATTTTGTACTAGGGGAAAACATACTCAAGTGCCAAAGGAAAACATTTGTTGTGTAAGCCAAGTAACTTTAAAAAGTACTTCTAGAAAAACTTAACACATCCTTTGGGCTTTAAGACAGCTACTGTCCTTTCTTGTTTCTGACTTGATGGTAAAATTCATTCTAGTGCAGCTGCTTTAATATGTATTCTTAAAACCTAATTATTATAACGATGCTTAAGATGAATGGTTTTTGACTGTCCAGGCTACTAATGGTGACAGCAAGAATGCCAAAAAAAAGAACAGCAAGAAGACTAGCAAGAACAAGGGCAGCTTGAGCCGAGCCAATAAAAAGAAACCGGGCATGCCAAATGTCTCAAATGATCTATCCCAGAAACTCTATGCTACGATGGAGAAACACAAAGAGGTATGTAGCTCCCAATAACATTTGAAGCATTTGTCATTTACATGTATGGACTGAATTCACAAATGTCTACACTCTGCTTAATTTCAAGGTTTTCTTTGTCATCCGTCTCATTGCTGGCCCTTCTGTCAATTCCCTTCCACCCATTTTGGACCCTGACCCCCTGATGGCCTGCGATCTGATGGACGGAAGAGATGCTTTCCTAACTCTTGCACGAGACAAGCACCTTGAATTCAGCTCGCTGAGGCGGGCAAAATGGAGCTCAATGTGTATGCTAGTAGAACTGCATAATCAGAGCCAGGACCGCTTCGTCTACACGTGCAATGAATGCAAGCACCACGTTGAGACCCGCTTTCACTGCACTGTTTGTGAGGTAAGAAATGCCATGTGGGATGTAAGATACTTGGTATGTCTTTGAAGAGGGTTTTTAAAAATGCTGTGATGCATGTTTTTTAGATAAAAACACTGAGCAACTTTTTCAACCCTTCTCTCTCTTTTTTTTTTTTTGTAGGATTATGATCTCTGCATCACTTGCTACAACACTAAGGGCCATGAGCACAAGATGGATAAACTTGGACTTGGTCTTGATGACGAGAGCAACAACCAAGCTGCAGCCTCCACTCAGAACCCTGGTGACTCGCGTCGTCTAAGCATCCAACGCTGCATTCAGTCACTGGTGCATGCATGCCAGTGTCGCAATGCTAATTGCTCTTTGCCATCTTGCCAGAAGATGAAGAGAGTAGTGCAACATACCAAGGGCTGCAAACGGAAGACTAATGGTGGCTGTCCCATCTGCAAGCAACTAATTGCACTATGTTGCTATCATGCTAAGCACTGCCAGGAAAACAAGTGTCCTGTGCCCTTCTGTCTCAACATCAAGCACAAGCTTCGTCAGCAGCAGCTGCAACACCGGCTTCAACAAGCGCAAATGCTGCGTAGACGTATGGCCACCATGCAGCGAGTAGGGCAGCCACCACCATGTGGCGGTGGGCCTCCTGGAGGTCTTCCATCCCCTGGCAATAATGGGGCCACAGGTCCTAGCACACCTACTTCGGTCGGTACACAACCTGCAACCCCTCAGACGCCCACACAGCTGACACCCAACCTTACGTCTCTGCCCCAACCTGGTGTGGTTGGAGTCCCATCTGGAGCTCCCCAGCAGCCTCCTCAGCATCCTGTCCACCACCAGTTTCAGCAGATGCCAGGTGCAGGCGGGATGGTGGCCTCATCGCAGCAACAAATGGTTCCTCAACAACCTGTGGGACAACTATCGCATCCACACAATCAATATGGTCCCCATTCCACAGGTCCTTCCCCAAATTCACAGTCGCAGGGTAAGCCAAGCCTTGGTCCTGCAACTCCTCCTCAACTCCCCAACAATCCAGGCACAACACCTATGTCCCAGCAACAGCAACCTTCTGGTCCTCCGCCTGCAGCTGTGGAAATAGCCATGAAGATCCAGCAAGTGGCAGATGCACAGCGAAAGATGGCACAGGTTCAGATGCTACAAAGGCAGGCTGCACAAGCTGGCATGATGCCGCAGCACCATCAGCAGCCACAGGGACAGATGGGAGTAGCCCACCCTGGGATTGGCATGGTAGGGCAACAAGGAATAGCCTCGCAGGCACAAGCATCAGGTAACAGAGTGCAGATGGAGCAGCAGCAAGGATCTCAGGGAATTATGGTTGGAGCTGGGCCCATGCAGCAGCAGCAACCCCAACAGGCAGTTGTGCAAGGCCAAATGCTACCACAAATGCATCTACAGCAGCCGAGAATGAACCCCCCACTTCAGCCTCAGCAGCAACAGTGGCCAGGGCAGGTTATGCCAGCCCAGCATAGGCCTGCCATGATGGCTCGACCGGGAATGGTTGCAATGCAGCCCTCTCCGCAGCAGCAGCAGCAACAACAAATGCAACAACAGCAAGCATCCCAAATGCTGAATCGAAACGCCTTGATGAGTATGGTGCAGGCTGGTCTGCAGAGTGGCGTAGCAAGTGGAGCAGCAGCTGGCAATCTGCCTCAGGGAGCCCTGCAGGATCTTTTGCAGACTCTGCGATCTCCAAGCTCTCCTCTACAGCAGCAGCAAGTCCTTAATATTCTTCGGTCTAACCCACAACTTATGGCAGCATTTATCAAGCAGCGGGTTCACAAGTATAAAGGAGGTACAGGTGGCCCCGCTTTACCACAGGGTGGGCCAGGACCTATGGGAGGCCAGCCAGTAGGTGTCAATACTGGCATGCACCTTGGACAGGGTGTTAACATTCAAACTCAACTTCCGCAGCTCCAACAGCAGCAGCAAATGCAACAGCGGCCGCTATTACAGCAGCAGCAGCAGCAACAACAACAACAACAGCAGCAGCAAGGAATTCAGGGTCAGGGGGTTCCAAACATGGCCAACATGAATCCACAGTTTAGAGATCTGGTCATGAGAAGACAACAGCAACTACAGTTTCAGCAGCAGCAACAACAACAGCAACAACAACAGCAGCAGCAGCAACAAATGAGTAATCACGCAGCATTCCAACAGCAACAAGTTTACATGAGTCAGCAGGGTAACATGCCAGTACGGCCAGGTGGTCAACCGCTACAAGGTGTGCAACCTGGCCAGCAGCAGAATTTTCCAGGCAACCCTGCGCAACAGCAAGCTGCCTTGCAACAGAGGCTTGCACAGCAACACCAGCTACAGATGCAACAGCAGCATAAAGCGGCATCGCAAGGTCCTGATGTGGGGCACGGAGGAGGTCCACAGCCCACACAAGGAGGTCCCGGTCTACAAACATCACAGGCATTATTGCAACAGGCCTTGCATCAACGTATGCTTCAACAGCAGCAACATCTCAGTGGCAACTCACCGGCACAGCAAAACAACCCCATGAGCCCGCAGCAACATCAGATGTCTCACTCGCCCCAACACCAGCTACAGATGCAACAGCAGCAGAATGCAGCATCGCAAGGTCCTGATGTGGGGCATGGAGGAGGTCCACAGCCCACACAAGGAGGTCCCGGTCTTCAGACATCACAGGCGTTATTGCAACAGGCCTTGCATCAACGTATGCTTCAACAGCAGCAACATCTCAGTGGCACCTCACCAGCACAGCAGAACAATCCCATGAGCCCGCAGCAGCATCAGATGTCTCAATCGCCCCACTTGCAGGGCCAACAGCTCCCATCCACCCTCAGCAACCAGGTCTGTTCCCCACAGCCCTCCCCGCGACCCCAGTCCCAGCCACCTCACTCAAGTCCATCCCCGCGCCTGCAACCACAGCCCTCGCCTCACCACATCACGCCTCAGACCCAAACAGGTTCTCCGCATCCCACCCACCTTCAGCAGCATCACTCAGGCATGGCTCCACCTCCTCCTCCTCCCCAACAGCCACAGCACAACTCTAAGGACCCAAGTGGATTTGGTGCAGATCAGAACGCCATGCTGTCTCAACTCAGTAACTTGGCAGGACTCCATGGACCTGGAGCGAATGATATGTTGCCCCCTAGTGGCCAGGACCTTGCCATTAATATGAATAACCCTTTAGACCTATAGTTATTACGGAATTCACAAAACCTCACCAGAGACAGTGTTAGATTTTTTTTATACTACAAGGATGAGTTTAGTGTTTTTCATCATAAATGCTTTGAAAATGGACCCGCCTAGAGAGATAGCAAATAAGTAGAGGGGGTGTTTACTTTCTTTTTATTTTGCCAGTTGTGTACATAGAGAGGATTTTTTCTCAGCCTCAGAACAAACCACAAGTAATATTTTCAACGTCAGGTCCTGGGGAGTACTTTTCCTTTTCCAAGAGATATTTTTTAAGATTTTAAAAGTGGTATAAAATTAAAGCGCAAATGATTAAGAACTTTTTTTTATATATTGTTCCACCATGTACCAGTCTCTGTTATGTGTTTTACAGAGTCATATGGAACATTTCAAACGTTGTGATGCCTATATTATTATAATTATTGGAACATCATGCATATCTTCCTTGTAAATGTTGAGTTTTTCATTTTATTTATTCTAGCTTTTTCATTTGTTGTCATGATGGATTTTGTTCGTGTGTTCCCAGAGACTGCTACAGTTCAGATAGAATATATTTTTGTTAATACATATTAAAATGGGGAGCTATTCCTTTCCTTAAGCTGGAGATTTAGGTTATTGAGTATAATATAAATTACAGTGTTGGGGGATCGGGTTTGGTGTGCGTTCTGCTGCCCAATGGATCTCATTTCATGCCATATTGGAAATTCTATTGGACATCACTTCTTTTGCAACAGGATAAGTTCGTAGACGCACACACCCACCCTCAGAATGTTTGTGCACTCCTTATAAGACTTACTGGATAGTGGAGGTGTCTGTACTGGTTGGATGAACGTTTTGTGTGTATTTGTGTGTGTATGTATTTGGATGTGGTGCCGGAGTTGTTCTGCTCTCGCCAATATCATATTGAGCAGTGTTTCACATATGAACTGTATGGTGCAGTGAAACGATGGAGAAGGAGAGACAAGCCACTGATTTTACTGTTTTCATCCTCCTTCAGTACCACACCTACTTTTCCTCCACTTCCAGAATTTTCTTTGCTCTGAACTTTGGGAGTTTTATTTGAATATTTTGTACTGTACAAAGGAAACACAAACTGTGGACTTTTTTTTTTTTTTTTTAATAAAATGAATATAACAATTTATTTATTGGTCATTTGTTTTTGAGGAAAATTTAAAGATTGGAATTTTTTTACCATTTGCCTTTCTGCTTTGATCTTTTATTTATTTATTTTACTCCAAAAGATACACTTTCTTCTGGCAGAATGGCAGTGTTCTTGGATTTGGGTTTGTTTGGTTAAATGTGTTAATAAGAGCTGTTAGGCTGGTCATAGTTGACTCATCAGCCAGCTGTCATTGCCGGTTGATGTTCAGACCAATGCTGAAGAAACTGCTGCTCCTGCAAATCAACCTAGAGGTGATAAAAAGGAACTGTAGAGATTCCCTGGTAAAAGTGTGGTTTTAGTGTCTTTCCCTGAGTGGTTAATGGGTTAGTTCACCCAGAAATGAAAATTGTCATTAATTACCGCTGTCTTTCCAAATCTCTTAAGACTTTTGTTCATCTTCAGAACACAAATTAAGATTTTTTTGATGAAATCTGAAGAGTTCTCTTGACCCTTCATAGACTGCAAGTGTACAAGCCATGGTCAAGGCCCAGAAAGGTAGTAAGGACATCATAATAGTCCATGTGCCATCAGTGGTTTAACCGTCATGTAATGCAACTACAAAAATACTTTATGTGCTGGAAAACAAAAATAAAGACATTATTCAATTTCTTCATGTCAGAATTCAATGTGCGTTCATGAGAGTACCATGATTCATACGTGTACATTTCTCTCTTTACAAACAAGCCGCAGCGCATCCAGCCGGGTTCTACATCAAGAGTGTCGGCTCCTGCTTCAGCACCACCACACGCATGTGTCGTGGTACTCTATTGAACATGCGCCTAATTCTGATTAATTTTCATTATTTAACTTTTTTTTTTTTTTCTTTTAAGTATCTGCTTTGGGGCCATCAAATATGACCTTGTACTCCATTGATCTATGATGTTTCATAATTTGTGACTAGTATTTTACAACATTTACCTGGTTCAATTGACTATAGAGAATATCAACTTCAGATTCTCCTGCTGGGTTTTTGTGACAATGATTGGCTGACAATACTTTAGCTATTCGAGTATTTCAGAGCATGTAATATGGATAAGTTATTGCAGTACTCTCTGGAAGACTTCATTAAATACATTTTTAGAAGCTTCCTGTCTCATAATTGTGACTATATCTTGTAATTGCAATTCTCCAGTTGCAACAGTTGTAACTTCATATCTCATAATTGCAACTGTTTCTTGTAAATATGACTTCATATCATAGTAGCAACTGTAACTGTCTTGCAATTTCAGGATTTTAAGTTACAATTGCAAATCACTATATATATATATATATATATATATATATATATATATATATATATCTATATCAGTATATATTTGAATCTTATGCACAAATTGCCTTATGCACAAAAATAAATTAGAATCACCCACAACTTTATTTTTCCATTTATTTGCTGTAAATACAAGCAAAAAAAGTGTAGTTGTCACATGTGAGTGCAACAACAGAGCTGACAAGCCATGTTCAATTATCACAACGATCAATACATGTAATTTAGGCCTGGCTTTGATTTCTGCCATGCTAAAAGCACACCTAAAGCACGTGTTCAGATGAACAGGATCTACCCCTACGAAAGCATCCAGTGCAGCAGCTGTGAATGTAAACCAATACTGTCTCTTTAAAAATGCACAAAGGCCTCCGAACAGAGTGAAGACAGCTCAGGTGCAGATATGGAAACAAAGCCAGGTGGCCTTTCCTTTTCCCGCACAAAAGAGGCGATGGAACAGTAGTTTTGTCTTCAAGTCGGAACTTAAAAACAGTCTCTCTTTGTTATGTCAATGACTTTGTCAAAGGAATTGTCAATGACTGTTGCTGATGGTAAAGTAGTGGTACAGACACAGAGATTCACTTTACATGCTTAAAGTCTTTGTATACAGCATCACTGAGTATCAGAAATGTCATCCTTCAACAGTTATTTAACCACATTGACACAAGGACAAACTGAAGAAAACAAATACCTTGTTGATGTCTTTACCTTATTAAGACAATATCTGCTTCACTACTGCAAACTGTATTATTTACTTGGTACATAAATCTATGGTATGTTCCTGGGTTCCTTTGTCAACTTACACCTAAAGCCCATAGCCACTAAAAAAGCCTTCTGCACTCATGGCCTCTTTGAAGGTGACGGTCAAGGAATTTATCGTCACCTGAGTCACAATGACTTTCCCAGGATGCACTGTGGTGGTGGAGGGAGTCTGTGATTGGTCAGTTGGGACCTGTAATAACGTGCATTCTGCTGTAACAACAGCATCCATCCCTTCCATTTCTTTGGCCCCTGTACTGTCTACCTTGCCCCTTTCACTTACCTCATCCTGTCTACATTTAACGCTCGAATGTACCTCTATAACCGAAGGTCTGTTCTGTTCTTTGACGTTGTCAAACACACCTTGCTTGGCTCCTGACTTGGTGCTGTTGTGTAGTGATTGGTCAGTGTTTGTTGTGTCGTGTGATACCCGTACAGAGTCTTCACCCCCTGCACTGTTTGTGACTGGTTCTTTCTCTTGTGTGTTGGTGATTGTACTGTATACTGTTGCTCCTAAAACTGGACCTGTATCCTTGCTTGGCTTCTCGGCGTGGTCAAAAATGGAAGAGCAGTTCTCAGTTTCCTCAATGGTGATTACAGCTTCATGTTCTGCCGAAGAGTTGTACCCCTCCGACATCTCTTGACCTGATGGAAAACGACAGAACTTTCAATGATATTTTTCAGCTAAAACAGAAAGTTATTTAGTGACCTTAAATTTGTTCCAGACACATATGAACTACTTTGCTTTAAGATATGTCAAAAAACATTTAGCATCAATAATCTCCACCAACTTAAAACCTGATGCATATTTAAAAGCAAGTTTGAATGTACTCGAATGCAAAAGGGCCTTTGGAAATTACTACAGCAGAAAGGAATATTTTGGTGAATAACTATAAATATCACTTTGTTCCTACTGAGTAACTTCAAAGAACTGGAATTGCATGAGTCGTACGGACTACTTTGTGAAATGTATTTTATAAAATGACAACCAAATCAACTTGGGATGTGTTTCCCAAACACATCGTAAGCCCAAGTAGATTGTGGAAACCATTGGCACCAGTGGTCTCCATCTATTTAGGCTTATGATGATTTTGGGAAACAAAGCTCTGAAAATCTCACATCACGTTTGGTTTTACGTCAATGACGATCAATCACAAGACATAAGAACCAATCAATGTTCAACATCACTGACATCAAACATGACAACTAAAAATCTGAAAGTGGCTAGTTTTAATGTATTTGAATGAGATTTGAATGCTATAATGGAGAGTTAAATAGATTTTCAACATTTTAAATGAGTCATTCCTCACACAAAATGTGAAATGGCTCTAGGAGACTACATTTTTGGCAAAAAGATTTGGTGTTTTTGGTCCAGTTTTTATTTTTGATAGTCATTCACTTTCATTGTAAGAAATAGAGTAACTAAAACAAAACAACTTTTAGCGTTTTGCAGAGAACAAAGTATCTTTGGAATGACATTGTCATTTTTGTGTGAATATTCACAGCTGATTATTTCTTAATCACATTAAACACGTGTTGGCCAGTTGACACTGTGATTCAAAAATATCTGGCACGATTTTTCAGAATGGCCCTCATGACCCCTGAATATGTTCTTCGCAGTGTATCTTAGCAACAGTTTTTGCATTGATGCCACATAACACCTACCACTTGGAATGTCCTGGTGCACTTCTGTTGTGTTTTCTTCGTTTGCTCTCATCTTCTTCACCTTTTTCTTCTGCTCTTCTTCCTCCTCTCTATCCCATTCTTTCTCTGAGTCTTTTAGAAGAAGTGGATGTCTTCTTGGTTGCTGGAATCGTTTGATGTCATTCATGAGTTTGGACCTGTACCGCCTGTTCTTGCGTTTCTCTATGCGCTGGCAGCGCCGCCCATTCTGGTCTATTTCTGTCCCCATGGAGCGGGTGAGTGACAGGCGGATTCTCTGGGTGGATTTATCTGAAACCTTATGTTTACTTCGCAGGTCCATTGGGTAGAGGTTCTGTTGGTAAATTGAGATTATGCAGTGTTTATCAGATGTTGCATATACCGGCTAAGTTAGATTGTGCTTTCTGAAATACTGAAGTTTCTTCCCAACTTCTGCGGTACATTATCTTGCAATCTAGATTGCTCTATTGATGCACTTACAGAGAACTGTTCTGAACCATGTCAAAAAGTCAAGTAAGGTACCCTGTGGATGCTAATTTCAGATCCTGGGACATTTTTGTCCATCAGATCTATTTTATTATGTGTATCAGATTGTTGGATATATGATCTATGAATCGATATAAAATCTTTGGCCTAGGTACCTATTGTTACGGAAGCTGCATACACAGGACACAACAGTTGGATGAGGCTTCAAATACTGTCTTAGGCAAAATAATGCAGAGTTTGTGCATTACAGTAAAAAAAAAAAAAAATCAAAACAGTGAAGAGATAACTCATACCCGAAGAATAACTTGACGGGGTCTCAAGCCTTTCCTCTTATAAGCCAGTGCTCTTTCCTTCTCCTCTCTGTAAAAAGGGAGAGATATGGAAAGGAAAGATCATCCCATTGCCTCCAGCCTATTCATCTCCCCATCAGTAACCAACAGTGTTGGGGGTAACGCATTACAAGTAACACGAGTTACGTTATCAGATTACTTTTTTCAAGTAACTAGTAAAGTAACACATTACTTTTTCATTTACAATAAAATATCAGAGTTACTTTTTCAAAAGTGTTTTCCCATTTATTGCCTGACAAGTCTCCTGTCCCCATAATGGGAGAAATTGGAAGCAAAGAGGCATTGCGTGCACTGTGTGAACATGATGTAGTTCTAGACTAAATGTAAAATTGCATTAATTCATCCCAAAAGAGCAATAATATACAAGTGCTATAATATAATAAATAAAAGACCAGAGCAAGCTAGTGTTATAGGTCTTTCTTTTGTGCTTTTGTTAATTGTATAATAAATGAAAAGAAAACAGACAGAATACAAAAAGATTAGAAAGCTAGTTAGAATTTTTTTTCAAGAATAGAATTAGAATAGAGAGTGCTAAGTTTAGAGGGTCAAATAAAGATGGAAGAAATGTGTTTTAAGCCGATTCTTGAAGATGGCTAAGGACTCAGCTGCTGGTGTTAAGTTGGGGAGGTCATTCCACCAGGAGGGAACATTTAATTTAAAAGTCCATAAAAGTGACTTTGTGCTTCTTTGGGATGGCACAATCAAGCGACGTTCACTTGCAGAATGCAAGCTTCTAGAGGGCACATAATCTGAAGTAACAAATTTAGGTAAATGGGTGCAGAGCCAGTGATAAATAAAATGATGATCCAATTCAACGATACTAATAAGCAAAAATGACTTTAGATATACTAACAATTGTGCGTCATTGTTTTTTTTTTGCTGAAGAGTGTTGAACCTTCTTCTCCATTTTCTAATGTACGGATGTGAATCGACTTTCCCTTTAGCCTGAGGTTTATTCATAACACATTTTGGTGTGAAAGGGCTTTTACACTTACTATAAATAGAACTTCTTATTAAAAACAATCAATCCCGTCTCATATTTAAATAGTAACGCGAAAGTAATGCATTACTTTCCATAAAAAAGTAACTAAGTAACGTAATTAGTTACTTTTTTGGGGGAGTAACGCAATATTGCAATGCATTACTTTTAAAAGTAACTTTTCCCCAACACTGGTAACCAATGCTTCCCAGAGTGCGACTTACTTTTCTTCATAGGCGAGGACAAGACGAGGGTCCAATATGTTGTCCTCTGGTTCCCAGGTGCTGTACCTGACAGTCACACAGACAGTCCCAGATCATTGGAGCAGCACACAGCTAAAAGAGTTTCAAGCTCAGATCTTTTTTTTTGCCCCTGAATTCAATTTTACAATCTATAGTCATTTTTGGCTTCTTTTTTTAAATATTTTATTAATATTTTTAACAGACCATCATATTGTCTTCTCTTTTGGTGAATTTTGTGGAAACCTGTTAAGAATATACCTGGCTCATATTTCATCCCAAAAAAAATAAAATAATAATAATAAATAAATAAAAAATAAGCATTGCAACATTTCCACAATATTTAAGGCTAATTTCTCATTACTATAATTGTGGAAAAATCTAGATCTCATTACTGTAATAGTGTAAAATGATAGTAATAATCTAAAGTATAGTGTATATATATATATATATATATATATATATATATATATATATATATATATATATATATATATATATAATGTTATGCCTTAGACCAATTAAAAATAAATATTTTTAAAATTAAATAAATATATAAATAACAACAATGGGAATTGTTATTAAAGTAATGTTGCAATGCACATCATCTTTATGTTCCTAAAATTAGGGCTCATTATCTTCATGTAAAATACAAGTTGTTATTTTTTATTTGATATTAATTAAATATGACCAGGACATGATCTTAATAAGTTTTGTGAGATTTAGCTATAAAATACATGACATGAGTGAAAATAATAATTTGATGGTGTATTTTTATCCAATATCTAATTTTCTGATGTTTAACCTAAACATTTTGCGGGCTGGTGAGACGCGACCTTGGCATGCTTTTGTAGGATTCACCCACATATCCTGTCCTCTTTGTAGGTTGTATCTGGTCTTTGATAAAATTACTGTTTTTGCAGTCTTACATGAGAACTTACTTAGGCGGCCATCCTTGCCACTTTAGCAGATATTCCACGTTTCCCTGAAATGAGAAAGAGAAAGTAATAAAAAGTCACTTTCAGTTTTAAAGTTGAGAGGGAGACATACATCACCATTCTATCCACAACAAACCCATGATACAAAACTTCCCACAGATTTTGAAGAAGCATGCCTGTCTCTTTAAGATGTCAGCGCTCAGTAGTATTTTGATATCAAAGATTATGCGTTAGCGCTACGTTCGAGAATGTTACGGCGCGTAAAGTCTAAAAGGGGTGAGCTCGCGAGTTCCATTAAAAAAAACATCAAGTTTCGGGAACTTTCATGGATGGAAATAGGTGGGGCCATGGAAACGCGTAAACAACTCGTTTTGTGCAACGTGTGGAGCTGCGAAGTCCCCCCCCCCCCTCCCCCTCGTGCTCGAGCATATGAAACGAAACCCGCGTGCACATGCAGCGTTAGTCATCATCATCATCTCTTGCTATTACTGTATATCTGGCTGTATACCACAGACAACATAATAAATAAATAACACAAACACCTACCAAAAGAGATACTTGCTCGTGGGTGTTCTATTAACAAACATGACCTATTTTATTAATCGCTATCCAAACATCTTTATTCTTGTTTATTCTGCCGTTAAGAATATTCTGCCGTTTGTTTTAGCGGGTCCGATTATTTTGACAACTGCGCGGATGTTACACGCATCATCCTTGACCCTGCGCGCGTGCGAATAGCCTTTCCGAGAGAAACGCGCATCGATGGCGATGATGATGACACGCGCGTTGTTATCTACACACACCCCCTCCATCTCTAGCGCTCGCGATGTAAGGGTCAGACCGTAGAAAAATTCCCAAACTTCAGACAATAACATACAAGTTACCACAGGGTTTTGCACACGAGGAGCGGTGCAACGAAAAGTTCCGAAACGTTACGCAAGCTTAGGTGTTATTCACTCGTGAGTCATTCCTGAACTGGCAACAGAAGAAAACTGTGCGGACTTCGGAGGCAATAATCATTTCAAAACAGAAAGTAAACAGAGTGTGAAAATACATTGCATCAAAGCAACTGACCGAAGTGCATTTTATAGGCAGCACCAGCAACGTCCTTACCTTTCTGATTCTCTTCTTCGTTATTGACTCCACAGCAAACACTTGCTCTCCAATTGATGACAGCTCCATGTTCATGAGATCATCCAGTGCAGCAAACAGTTTTCTTATCTCTCCCGTTCTTCCTCTTCAGGTGATGAAATGCCGCTTAACTATTCTGCTTACACACGTAGAGTGTTTTTTGATTGATTTATTTAGGATTTAAAGCCACCAGTACTCTTGGAGCACCCTCCGGTCCGCCGCTGTTTCAGCTCTCTCTGAGTTTTAAAGTCTGCGACACATGCACGCACTGGCTTGGCGCGTGCACGCTCTACGCGCTCGCGCTCACCCACTTCTCCGTCTATGGCAAGCAGTGTTTACATGTATTCTTTTAAAGAGTCTATTATTGTTACATTTTTTATTTACTAGTTAGTAGTCTAATAGTGGCTAGTCTCCTTTTTAGTGTTCTTTGTATAACATTATATTTGTCTACCAGTAATATTGCAGTTGTTATTAGATGGATATTAGTTCTTCGCTTAATGTATATACTTGAGGATAATTAATTGTTTAATTAAAAAATTCCTACAGTTGTCAACGTTTGAAGTGGATCAAAAAAGTTAAAGTTGTCCTAAAACAAGAAAGCATTTTGGTTTTTGGACAACTTTGATCCACTTTAAATGTTTACTAGTATAGTTAGCAACAACTGGTGTATAGACTAATAATTCTACTATTTGCCACTTTATTTATTTATTTTGTAAAAAATCTTTTATACTTAAAAATACTGACTAAATTTTAAATTTAGATTTAAAAAAAGAAAAGAAAAAAAAAGTAGATCTAAGTAACTACATTTGGTACCATGACAAATAAAAATGAGTAGACCCATAAGTTAAGGTTAAGTACATTTTTGAAAAATAAAAAGGATCTCTTACCGGCCCTTGTCTATCATGTTCTCCTAATAAACCCCATCCACTTGAATGGGTGGATGCTGAACACTAGTGGTGATTGGGGAGAGACCCCCCTCCCCCCACAGTGTTGTAAAGGGCTTTGGATGTACAGCAGTACATAATAGAGTGCTATATAAATGCATCATTCATTCATTCATAAATGAAAACATTTCTTTAAGCTCGATATCAGACATTTTCACCATGTGAAAAGATTGATGCAGGACTAGTTTAGATGACTGTATCTAGCTTTGCATAAAATAAGATAATTTATATCACAATACAGATTTTATAGATTAAATAAAAAATACACAAACATGTATTTCACCAAAGAAATGCACCAAATCACTAAGAGCTGCTCACTGAAGAGAATAAAAAAAGCCTGGGGTAGAGTGTACATCTGTTTCAACTGTCAGTGGCTGTTTTAACTGCATCCAGCTCACTCTTTTTTTTAGGTTTTTGTTAAAGATGAATAATATCAATATGAAATAAGTAACAATTGCGATTTCTGATATGGATCAGTATAATTTCTCCATTCTCAGATATATGAAAACAAAACTCAAATATGAAGTAAATTTTAACAAGTAAATGGGTAGACTTGAGGAGACTCTTGAGGAGTTCAACTAAAAGTGAAAACGTTAAAAAAATAACCTGAACCACAGATTGGCATTAAAGAAAACCAGAAGAAAAAAAAAGTTTTTTGGTACAATTTCAGTAACTAGCAAGACAATGAAGTACTATAGTACATTTAAACTTTTTGACAAGAACGACTTAGCCTACATTTGCTATTATTTTTAACTTGCAATAAAAAATAGGTAGAATAGATACCAGTTAGTTTTAATGAAAGAATGTTAAAATGGCTTGCCAAACTCCATTCGTCCCTTTAGGGCTGCACCGAGCACGATTCGCCACGAGAGTTCGCGCGCACTGAGGAAGGAGCGCGACTGTTTTTGCCAAGAAATGGAAATGAAAGACGGGAAAAGGTGGTCTCTCTCTGAGCGATAAAGACGTATTAGTACGATGAGTCACTTTTGAGATACACGAGAACATCGAGTCATTGCAGAGGCTATGATGTAAAGCCCTGTATATAGTAACGTGATCTACACATGCACATACACCTAGAACATAATTAAAGTACTTAAATAGTGTTTTCCGAGAAATGCGCGCAATAGCACTCATAGTTAGTACTTCCCGGAATATGCGCCAACAGAATTCCACAGAAAGTTCCGCAGATTTCCAGAGAATTCCAGCGCCTCTCATTTACAGTTCTAAACACCTCCCACACTCACGCGCTGCTGTCATCAGGGGTTTGCTTTATACGATGTACTTACCAAATTTAAATCATATCGACAGAATTCCGCTGATTTTCACGCACAATCAACGCAGATAACGTGAGAAGGTGTAATTAATGCACAAACACCGTGAAAGGAGGACTGAAATCAGTAAGCTGACATGTTACAGGCAAGCAGATATAGCGCAATGACTGAAGCGTTTGCCTTAAAATCATTTTAAGAAAACACTTAACGTGGCTTAGGTATTATAAGTGATATAAGTGATAAAACCTAAATTCAGGCTTCTTAGTTGACGATATATAGGTAGCCTACAGCATGCAGAAAAACAGATGAACCCTGAATATAAAGGCGCTTACTGTGCTTCAACGTTAAGACTTTTGATTATAATGGTTTTGTTTTAATATGGGAAACCGTTAGCGTTGTCTTTTTGTGTTCATATTAGGGTTAACCTTCTTGCCTGTATATAGTTGAATTATCAATCAAAAAAGTTGTGTAGCCTACCGAATTTTGTCCTTAGATATCGTCTTTTATCATAGGCTACACGTTTTTGACGTTCCGCTTTTTTGAATGTTTCGCGTAAAACCACGAAGATCAATAATTATATGAAAAAAGTAGGCTACCGTTTGTTTCCCACAAATGATTTTACTGCAGTATTGTTAAACCTTTGAATACTCAATAAGATGCATCTCATTCAAATATTTTATCGCCTACAGAAACCCAACTAACAGGGAACGTTTTGGGAAGGTTCATTACATTACATTATTTTACATTTATTCATTTAGCAGACGCTTTTATACAAAGCTACCTACAAATGAGGACAATGGAAGCAGTCAAAAACAACAAAAGAGCAATGATATACAAGTGCTATAACAAGTCTCAGTTAGCTTAACACAGTACACGTAGCATGGGCTTTTAAATAATATAATAAAGAAACAAAAAACAGATAGAATAAAAAAAGAATAGAGCAAGTTAGTGTTAGAGGTCTTTCTTTTTTATAATTGTATAATAAATTAAAAGAAAATAGATAGAATACAAAAAGATTAGAAAGGTTGTTAGATCTTTTAGATTTTTTTTAAGAATTAGAATAGTGAGTGTTATAGTTAGAGGGTCAAATAAAGATGGAAGAGATTCTGGTTCCTCTCAAACTTCTGAATAAACATTCTTTCAGTGACGTTAACAGAACGCTTATTTGTTCTTTAATAATTTTCTCAAAATGTTAGAGAAAAAAAAGATAGCCTACATCATTCACGGAACTTTTTTCTGAAACATTTTAGTTGGATGTTCGTTTAACATTTTTCAAATGTTTAAAATTTAAGAATGTGTAGAATGTGTTCCCGAAATGTTTGCAAAATGATAAAATGGAATGTTCCCTTAAAGGGATACTCCACCCCAAAATGGAAATTTTGTCATTAATCACCTATCCCCATTTTGTTTCGTTACGAATGTATGAGAAGAAAACAAAAATAACGACTTCATTCAACAATTCATCTGTTCTGTCTCTCCCCATATCACCGTAGTGCCATTTTGGAAAATATGAGCAGTACGCAGGCAGCTTACGCTCTTCTGCATCAGCAAAAAATAGTGCTACGGTGATGTGGGGAGAGACAGAGAAGACAGATGTCTATGGGACAGTCACAAGCCTCCCGGTTTTCATCCAAAATATCTTAAATTGTGTTCCGAAGACGAACAAAGCTTTTACGTGTTTGGGACGACATGGGGGTAAGTGATTAATGACAAAATTTTCATTTTTTGGGTGGGGTATCCCTTTAACTTTTGGTTAAAAATAAAGTTATTAAAGAAGAAAAGGAGATAGTTTTTTTATAACTTTTTGGGAATGTTTTTCTTTAACCATTATTTTGTTCTTTTCAAGTCACTTTCTTAAAAAATAAGCACTATAAAAACACTGACACAGAACCTAGGAGAGGTGTGGTATGTGTTAGTTATTAGTGTCATTATTTCATTGCTATGTAATTTTATTATTATTATTATTATTATTATTACTGTTATTATTATAGATATTACTGTTGACATCATTGCAAAATATTATCATCATCGCCATCTTTAGCATTTATTATTAATATTGTTATTAATATTATTGTTGTTATTAATGTTATTATATTATTATTGATATTACTATTGCTGTCAATACAAAATATTATCATCATCACCATATTAAGTATTACTATTGTTATTATTATTGTTGCTATATATTATTTATATTATTTATATAAATGTTATTATTATTATAATTATTATTGATATTACTATTTCTGTCCACACAAAATATTATCACCATCTTTTAGTATTAGTATCACTACTGTTATTGTTATTACTGTTGCGTCATCACAAAATATTATTATCATTATTATTATACATGATATTACTATTTAAATACTTCTACTATTACCCATTTGTCTTTTCTGCTTATTTTTTCATTAATGTTACTACCATTGCTGTTTTATTGTTGTATTTTTGTGTTCACCCTATGTTGAATGTTTTTGCACTCCTAATAAAAATAAAATAAAATAAAAAAGCACTATTAAACTCTTTTATTCCGAGTTCTTGTGAATGCTTTGGCATTCATCTCTTCTCAGATTTTTTCAACAGTCAAAGGCGAAGCTTATCTTAAAAAGTAGTTAGCCTATAAGTTAAGAATAGAGCAGTAGGCCTACAAATATGTCAAGCTGCAACCAATAAAAAATATGGATGAAGAACGGTAAGAAAGGACGACAGGGTAAACTTAAAACCAATTTAAAGACGCACACACACTGAAATTACAGTTTTAGTTGTCGGGGGCATTTAATGCGGGTTACAATGTCGTGAGGTAAACCCTTTCACATACGATAGATGGCGCTGTTTTGCCGCTGAATTAATGCGCTTCTTCACTGGAGACTTGGAAGGACAGAGCCTTCAAAGCATCTTTGATGTATTCTTTACTCAGACCCTGCTAATGCCATCGATTCTCCAAAAGTCCGATACAGAGACACTGTTTTAGAAATTTAAAAACTGAGATTTTAAACTGTTGCGATCATTTGAAGAATTAAAGGCCGTGTTACTGCCCTGTATCGCTCCAGACAGGCTATTGTCAGCCTCCAGAATCACAAACATGGATCAACACGACTCGACGTTTGGCGTGCAGCTCTTCATTTATGATCTGTCGAGGGGAATGGCCCGACAGCTCAGCCCTATAATGTTAGGTGAGTGATGCAGTATATCTTTACCGTTATATTGGCGAGGGCCGCGAAATTTCCAATCCTACCATGAAGAAGGTTGAGCTCATATTAGCCTACTTCTATTGTACTGTCGCTGCCTGGCAATGTTCCAATGAGAAATATTGGCTACTAAATATTAATGACCTGATTTAACGTTGATTGGCAGGCTTTCAATGACGACGACTTAGTTCATGTTTATTAATAACGTAATACTGACGTCGCGTCGTTACTATCCAATAGCGAATTGCTTGCTTATGAATATTTAAACGATGCCGTCCCTGTACTAGGATTTGTAAATTCGCTTCTGATTACAGTTGATCGACGAAAACACTTTTACCAACAAAATCTTTTATTAACATAACAGTGACACATATATTCATCGAGACCAGTTTATATTGTACTTTCAGTTATCTAGCATTATTTATAAATAACAAACAGTTTAAGAACATGATGTTCTTTATTGTTATATATCGTGTCACGTGCTGAACGTAACAATTATGCTTATCAAGGTTCATTGAATGTAACATATTGTAACTATTTGAGTGGTTCAAACCATAACAGTCCTAATATTTTATGTTAATAATAATAATAAAGTAATATAAAGATAATTTATCACGTAATGGGAACATATTTAAAATGTCTTATTCTATAATTGCGTGATTTCTAAAAACATATTCTTTCTTACAGGAAAACAGCTTGATGGGATTTGGTAAGTGAATTACTGTTATTTAATATCTACCTTATATAGATGATGGGTAAAACCTTTTTATGCATAAATAAGTTAAATATATACATTTCTAGTTATATACAGTAACTATCTGGTTTTCTTGTATGCTCCTGTGAACACAGGCACACATCTATAGTGATCTATGGAGAGGAGTTCTTCTATGGTGGTGCCGGGATTTCTAGTTGCCCACCGGTAAAATCTCAACCCATTAGGACACTTAGTACTCTAGATAGGACAAGCACTTCAAAGCTCAGCCCCAAAATATACTCAGTGTACTTCATGTTGTGCTGTTCCTGAGTTTACATGTTTATTTCCATTCATGTGAAGCTTTGAACATCTTAGCACATTGGCCTTGCAGCATAATTATCCTTAAGAGGTACATTCATTTTAGAGCGGCCACAAAGACAGTATGTAGCACACACTGTGTATGAGTGTTTACAGGGCGGGACGATGCTCGGACCTCCAGACACAGTGGTGGAGCTGGGAAACACTGAGGTGACAGAGGAGATCTTTATGGATTATCTGTCCTCACTTGGAGAAACAACATATAGGTGAGTGCATCTTTGATGTATGTTTATTACTCAAAATAAAAATAGGGATTCCTTTCTTCAGGTTTAAGGCCTATAAAGTTTTTTGTACTGTACAAACATGTGCTTGATTTGCCTTGCTTGCATTTTGTAGGCCTCTGAAATCTCTTGTCTCTATCTCTCTCTGCAGTGGGGACAAGTACAGATTGTTTGAACACAACTGTAACACGTTCACTAATGAGGTGGCCCAGTTTCTCACTGGCAATAAAATTCCCTCCTATATCACAGATCTGCCCTCTGAAGTGCTCTCCACGTGAGTATGCTAAACATAAACCTGCTCACATACATGCTTACGTATTTCAAGAAGATTTCCAGTGTTATTTTAACTCCCACTTGATAGGTAAATAATTAGTAAGTGCATCCAGAAAATACATAAATAGCTTGAGATCCGCAGTGTAGATTTTTGTTTAAAAGTTATGTATAAAAAACAAGGTTATTGGAGTATGTTTTACAAGAAAATCCAATGTGTTAAATTAATCTTTATTGTCAAAAGGTACTGTTTGGCAAAAGTATAAACTCAAAACAAAATTAATGCATTATGGTAATATAACTTTGAGGAGAAAGTGCTTAAATGTACATAAAAAATGTTTTAAAATCTTAAAGGGACAGCCTCATGTCATTCTAAACCAGGGTGACTTGTATTTTGTGAAACAATAAATATTTTATATAATGATTTTATCCATACAATTAAAGGACTAATTCATCCAAAAATGAAATTTCACTGAAAATGTACTCACCTTCAGGGTGTCCAAGATGTAGATGAGCTTGTTTCTTTATCAGAACAGATTTGGAGAAATAGTAGTTTTACATCAGTTGCCCACCAATGGATCCTCTGCAGTGAATGGGTGCCGTCAGAATGAGAGTCCAAACAGTTGATAAAAACATCACCATTATCCACAAGTAACCCACACCACTCCAGTCCATCAATGAATGTCTTGTAAAGTGAAAAGCTGTGTGTTTGTAAGAAACAAACTCTCATTTTAACTATAACTTCTGGTTAAAATACTAGTCCATAATCTATAAAAAAAAACAGTGGAAAAGTCCATCCCCTGTTGCTCTCTCACATCAAAATCCACCAACATATTTGTTTAGAATTGTTTTGGCTTGTAAACAATGCTTGATCTTTGCGTATGTCTCTCCTGATTCAGACAAAATGAATTTTTTTTATTTACTTTTTTAATGGAGAAAGCAAGATTATTGATAGAGGACTATTTTAGCCCGGAAGCAGTGATTTGATGTTAAAAACAGCAAATCTTGATGAATTGGCTTCTTACAAACATGCAATGTTTCGTTTCACAAGACATTAATTGATGGACTGGAGTGGTGTGGATTACTTGTGGATTATTGTGATGTTTTGTATCAGCTGTTTGGACTCTCATTCTGACGGCACCCATTCACTGCAGAGGATCCATGGGTGATGTAAATTACTACAAATCTGTTCCTATGAAGAAACATCCAAACTCATCTACATCCTGGAAGGCCAAAAAGTAAGTACATTTTCAGGAAATAGTAATTTGTTTTGTTGAACTGTTCCTTAAAAGTCAAAGGGTCCAAAAAAACATTGCATTCCACTGACTCTCATTATATACAACAGCCACTGACACATTTCTAAACATTTAACGCGAATGACAAAAATTTTCATATTTGGATGAAGTATCCATTTAATGGTCCTAAAAATAGACTTAATTTTTTATCTATTGTTTTTGTAGTGAGATGTGACCTTGATCGTGTTTTTGTGAGATTCACCCACTTGTGATTGTATAACTGTGATGTTCTCTCGTTTTCAACTGTCACACTTCCAATGCTGAAAATTTATGTAAGAAGATCTGTGTGATTTTCACAGTACTTTACGCTCTCTCTTTCTCTCTCAGGCCATTTGGTCAGGTGTTGCGGCCAATCCTGGACTCGATACATATTGCCCCTCCAGGCGGAAACGTGATCAGCAGCCAAAATAATCATAGCTAGATCATCTTTGTAATCTCTCTCGCACACACACACACCTACACACGCAATAATTCACACATACGCTGTTTATACACACACATTTGCCCTGTTGAAAATGAAGTTGGCTCATAAACCTCGTTCAAGAGCACTGAACAAATTTTCATCAATTCTGGTCTGTATTCACAGTTGCCCAGATAGTTTTACTCAAAGTGTTTCATGCACAAGGTCCCAGGTCATTCTTTCCAGATCACTGATGGTTCATATTTTTCAGTGTTGAGGTCTTGGTTTCTATGGTTTTCATTTTCATATGCCTCTTTACTTTGTATCTCTACAGCCCACAACATGCAAAGGTCATTTGTTGCTTGTTGATGACAATCCAGCTTTTTTTTCCTGTTGTTACAGTAGTTTTTATTCCTTTCACATAATTTCATGCTGTATTTTTCCCAGTAATATGTCTGTTGATATGTATTAATATTGGCAAGCCATAAGTTTGAAAGACTTATCTTTAATTTTATTCTTAACATATATTTATTTATTTTTGTGAGTGACTTTGTGACAAAGAAGCACATGTTCTGTAATATATTTACATTTACATTTATCAGAATGTAAATGCAAATGTAAAATGTAACATGTTCTGTAATATGACTGGCTTTCTGAAGAAATTACTAAATGTGAGCGACTGGACCATGATACATGTGGCTCAGATTCAGAGAGAAATATATGTATCTGTGCCTTTGTCATGGCAGCTTTGGCACAAGTAACATTTTAATCAGAATTAAACCTGTAGAGTACAAATTATTTATACACGTTATGCTTAAGGTAGATGTTGTCTCTTCTATTTATTTAACCAGCTGAATTCTTTTTATTTATGCTTCATGCTGATTTTTATTTTCATGAAAGGAAAGTTTGCTGCTGTTGTCAGTGTTATATGGTTGAACGTGTCTTTGTTATTGGTATATATTAACATATTCCTATTTTAAATTGGTTTATTTATTGAGCACAAGTGATAATGGAATATTCAGAGATATTTGATGAAAGACTATTGCACCTCTTATTTAGGTTTCATGCTGTTGTTATTGTCAAATAGTTGCTGCAGACCCTAAACTGCACTGATTGTTTTGAGCTTTATACTCATGTTTTAATGGAAGTCATCTCATTAAAGAACCAGCACGGAGTCTACATAAAGATGTGTGTGTGTTCTTGTCCTCACTTTTCTGCAATCTAAACATGGACTAAGTTAATGACACTACATGTAAAAATGTATAAATCCAGTCTTACTTTGAAATGGACAGTTTACTAATCTTAAATAAAACAACTAAAAACAACTGTAGGTTCACTGATAAAAAATATTATATATATATATATATATATATATGTGTGTGTGTGTGTGTGTGTGTGTGTGTGTATGTGTGTGTATGTATGTATTTATACACACACTCAAATCTAAAAATAATTGCATGAAACCACTGATCTAGATCAGTACATGAAACCCATAATACAACATATTAATCATATTTAGTCTTACCACAAAAACAATCTAATAGAAAAACTGATCATCCATGTGTGAAGTATAAATCTGAAAACACGTGAAAAAGTGTGCTACCCTAGAAAAACACCAGATGGAGATATTACACAAGCCACTGCTGTTGTCCTTCAACTCCTGTACTTTTTTATGTAAATAAAACGGAGAGGAGGCAGGATTGTTTGGTAACACTTTTTTTCTAATTTGCTTTCATAAATCCAATTTATTTTTATTTTTTTTTACGAAAAATGAATAGCATGTCATTAATCACCCTCAAATCTGTATGGATAAGTCTTTTTCAGGTAAACACTTCCTGGTCCCCACTGACTCCCATAGTATTTTTCATCCTATTTGGGTAATCTATTCCTTGAACTCCACTCACTCACTATCCCCCAAGTCCAGAAACCATTTATTAGTTATAAAATAGGCCAATTCTGTAAAATAAATGATTAAACTGTATCTATTTAGAAACTTTTGCTGACAACAAATTCCATGAGAGAAAAACAACTTGTTCTTTCAAAAGGGGTCATTTAATAAAATCAACATTTTATTTGGCCCTTTGACTTGAAAAATTCAGTGTGCTATAAACATTTAGGGAGCATCTCAGTCAGCTCCCTTGTTCAGTAGTCAGGGCACTGATCAGGGAGTCGACCATTTTAAGGGCTGTCTAAATCGCAAAATCCTTCCAGTGCAGTGGAACATTTGCTTCCTGAAGAATACAACAATGCACCACAAAATCAAGGGAGCATCGGTGCTCACTATGCTCCCTTACCGGCAATAACGTCACATTTCAGAAGCATGAAACATAAACCACACAAGTCAACTCAATACATATAATGACTTGCGATAGAGGATTTGAAAAGACAGACCATTTTTAGTGTATTTCAACATAAACACACATCGCTAGACACATAATGAAAACATATATTATCATTTATAATGAATATTCGGCTGAAATGTTGTAAGAACGTAACAGAACGATGTGTTTAAAGAGAATAAAATTATTATATAAAAATGAGATTGGTCCTGCCTGTTGTTTATTAATTCCGGTAATGACGTTCTATGTTGACCATTGGCGCTATACCTAATCATGTCACTGGAATTCGAGGGATCACTGTCTTAGTTTGCAGTGAGTCAGGGAACTTACCAGTGCCCGAATTCATGTACACGATCTACTGATTCACAAGCTCAGGAGCTAGGGAGCTGATTGAGACACACCCATCCTCTAAGAATTCCTAACTTCATACCCAATTCAAAAAATGATACTTCTGCAAAAGCACTTTGTTCTGAAATTCTGCAAAGGTCTAATGTCAGACAGATACATTAACAAACACAATAATATATATATATATATATATATATATATATATATATATATATATATATATATATATATATACAACCCGAATTCCGGAAAAGTTGGGACGTTTTTTAAATTTTAATAAAATGAAAACTAAAGGAATTTCAAATCACATGAGCCAATATTTTATTCACAATAGAACATAGATAACGTAGCAAATGTTTAAACTGAGAAATTTTACACTTTTATCCACTTAATTAGCTCATTTAAAATTTAATGCCTGCTACAGGTCTCAAAAAAGTTGGCACGGGGGCAACAAATGGCTAAAAAAGCAAGCGTTTTGAAAAGATTCAGCTGGGAGAACATCTAGTGATTAATTAAGTTAATTGATATCAGGTCTGTAACATGATTAGCTATAAAAGCTTTGTCTTAGAGAAGCAGAGTCTCTCAGAAGTAAAGATGGGCAGAGGCTCTCCAATCTGTGAAAGACTGCGTAAAAAAATTGTGGAAAATTTTAAAAACAATGTTCCTCAACGTCAAATTGCAAAGGCTTTGGAAATCTCATCATCTACAGTGCATAACATCATCAAAAGATTCAGAGAAACTGGAGAAATCTCTGTGCGTAAGGGACAAGGCCGGAGACCTTTATTGGATGCCCGTGGTCTTCGGGCTCTCAGACGACACTGCATCGCTCATCGGCATGATTGTGTCAATGACATTACTAAATGGGCCCAGGAATACTTTCAGAAACCACTGTCGGTAAACACAATCCGCCGTGCCATCAGCAGATGCCAACTAAAGCTCTATCATGCAAAAAGGAAGCCATATGTGAACATGGTCCAGAAGCGCCGTCGTGTCCTGTGGGCCAAGGCTCATTTAAAATGGACTATTTCAAAGTGGAATAGTGTTTTATGGTCAGACGAGTCCAAATTTGACATTCTTGTTGGAAATCACGGACGCCGTGTCCTCCGGGCTAAAGAGGAGGGAGACCTTCCAGCATGTTATCAGCATTCAGTTCAAAAGCCAGCATCTCTGATGGTATGGGGGTGCATAAGTGCATACGGTATGGGCAGCTTGCATGTTTTGGAAGGCTCTGTGAATGCTGAAAGGTATATAAAGGTTTTAGAGCAACATATGCTTCCCTCCAAACAACGTCTATTTCAGGGAAGGCCTTGTTTATTTCAGCAGGACAATGCAAAACCACATACTGCAGCTATAACAACAGCATGGCTTCGTCGTAGAAGAGTCCGGGTGCTAACCTGGCCTGCCTGCAGTCCAGATCTTTCACCTATAGAGAACATTTGGCGCATCATTAAACGAAAAATACGTCAAAGACGACCACGAACTCTTCAGCAGCTGGAAATCTATATAAGGCAAGAATGGGACCAAATTCCAACAGCAAAACTCCAGCAACTCATAGCCTCAATGCCCAGACGTCTTCAAACTGTTTTGAAAAGAAAAGGAGATGCTACACCATGGTAAACATGCCCCATCCCAACTATTTTGAGACCTGTAGCAGAAATCAAAATTGAAATGAGCTCATTTTTTGCATAAAATTGTAAACTTTGTCAGTTTAAACATTTGCTATGTTATCTATGTTCTATTGTGAATAAAATATTGGCTCATGTGATTTTAAAGTCTTTTAGTTTTCATTTTATTAAAATTTAAAAAACGTCCCAACTTTTCCGGAATTCGGGTTGTATATATATATATATATATATATATATATATATATATATATATATACACTGGCTTGCTGTCATTCGATACGGAGGGCAAGAGCTGAGTCAAAATCTTCAGTTCTCATTCAAGTCATGTCACTCGGCGGCCATCTTTGAAATACCTCTCGGGCATCCAAGTGCAGCTCCTATCTCTTTGAATGGGGAAACATCAAGTTCTCCAAAACTGTTCACTAAGCTTACGATTAAATTTAATATTAGAAAACATCAAAGAAATCTGACAGCAACTGTGTCATAAATTCTTTTCCACAAATAGATGTTATAAAAAGCTTATTTCTCAGGCTAGACCAGCCAGTGAGCATGCACAATCCTAAGAGCACGTCTCAGAGTGATGACTCTGTTTCTATAGCAACCGGGACTTCTAACAGCAGCTACAGTGATGTGCTGACTTTATTGATTAGCGATTGGCTCTTTCATTCAGAAGGAGGGGCTTCCTGCGATTGAGCGGGCATATTAAGCGTTGCATTTTTCCACATTCAAAACTACAGGAGCATCTTATTAAATTAGAATGTTGTGGAAAAGTTCATTTATTTCAGTAATTCAACTCAAATTGTGAAACTCGTGTATTAAATAAATTCAATGCACACAGACTGAAGTAGTTCAAGTCTTTGGTTCTTTTAATTGTGATGATTTTGGCTCACATTTAACAAAAACCCACCAATTCACTATCACAACAAATCAGAATATGGTGACATGCCGATCAGCTAATCAACTCAAAACACCTGCAAAGGTTTCCTGAGCCTTCAAAATGTTCTCTCAGTTTGGTTCACTAGGCTACACAATCATGGGGAAGACTGCTGATCTGACAGTTGTCCAGAAGACAATCATTGACACCCTACACAAGGAGGGTAAGCCACAAACATTCACTGCCAAAGAAGCTGTTCACAGAGTGCTGTATCCAAGCATGTTAACAGAAGGTTGATTAGAAGGAAAAATTGTGGAAGAAAAAGATAAACAACCAACCGAGAGAACTGCAGTCTTATGAGGATTGTCCTCTTTTCAGATGAGAGCAAGTTTTGTATTTCATTTGGAAACCAAGGTCCTAGAGTCTGGAGGAAGGGTGGAGAAGCTCATAGCCGAAGCTGCTTGAAGTCCAGTGTTAAGTTTCCACAGTCTGTGATGATTTGGGGTGCAATGTCATCTGTTGGTGTTGGTCCATTGTGTTTTTTGAAAACTAAAGTCACTGCACCCGTTTACCAAGAAATTTTGGAGCACTTCATGTTCCCTTCTGCTGACCAGCTTTTTGAAGATGCTGATTTCGTTTTCCAGCAGGATTTGGTACCTGCCCACACTGCCAAAAGCACCAAAAGTTGGTTAAATGACCATGGTGTTGGTGTGCTTGACTGGCCAGCAAACTCAACAAATCTGAAGCCCAGAGAGAATCTATGGGTTATTGTCAAGAGGAAGATGAGAAACAAGAGACCAAATAATGCAGATGAGCTGAAGGCCACTGTCAAAGAAACCTGGGCTTCCAGACCACCTCAGCAGTGCCACAAACTGATCACCTCCATGCCACGCTGAATTGAGGCAGTTATTAAAGCAAATGGAGCTTTGTAAATGAACATACTTTGCAGAAGGCCAACAATTCACTAAAAATATTTATTTATTTATTTATTTATTTTAATTGTTTTTATGAAGTATTCTAATTTGTTGAGATATTGAATTGGTGGGTTTTTGTTAATTGTGAGCCAAAATCATCAAACTTAAAAGAACCAAAGACTTAAACTAGTTCAGTCTGTGTGCATTGAATTTAATACATGAGTTTCATAATTTTAGTTGAATTACTGAAATAAATGAACTTTTCCACGGAATTCTAATTTATTGAGATGCAACTGTATACGAGTAATAGGTCTTGTGTATTCTGTAGTCTTTGGCTAGATCTATCTGCTGCTCTCTACACTGTAAAGGGTAATGAAACCCCAGACTACTTTTTCAGAGAATTAAGCAGAGGTCTTTGTGTTGAACATCATAGAAGACCATCTTAGCATCTGTTAATTTTAATTGTTAAAGAAAACTGGTTAAATTTAAGCTTTTTTGCGCTGTTTTCATCTTCGTGTTGATGTCACAATTTGTGACGTGGCAAAGGACAACACGTTGTGTGTATAACATTTTTCATGAGACTGCACAACTGCATGTGCTGATTTGCTATGACAGCATTTCAGACTGTGAGACCATGTAAATTACTTGAGGAACGTTCATGGATTGAAGGAGAATGTTTGTTTTTTGCTTTGCAATAAGAGTTCGACACAAGCTCGATTAATTTACTTAGTGAGTGTAATTGTTTTTACAGCTCCGTGACACAATGTTGCAAAAGGCTTATATAAACGCTGCAGAGTAAGCCTAAAGATGTCAGAGGTGCAACAGTAGATTCATATATATGTTGTAGATGCAGAGTGCAAATGGCTGTGTATTTATTTGTGTTTTTAACTTGATGGGAGTGAAATAAAATTGTCCGAAACTGAAGCTGTATCTGTATCTGTCTCCCCTCTTCCCCCTCCACTCCACAGCACACCACACCCACTTTTCTTTTAAGCAGTTTTTAAAACTGTGGTGAGAAGTAACCAGTGCTAAAACAGGGGGTTTCATGACCCTTTAAACATCAAATCCTTCCGTCCACTCTCTCATGTCTGGATTGAGTCTTACCTCACAGGTAGGTACTTCAGATTTGCTTGGGGAGGAGATTATCCAGATCACATCAACTGGTTACTGGGGTTCCTCAGGGATCAGTTCTCAGACCCCTCCTGTTCTCATCATACAGGCACATGGTTTTTCCTTCCATTGCTATGCTGATGACACGCATCTCTACCTCTCATTTAAACCAGATGACCCAGCGGTACCTGCTCGGATCTCAAATGGAGATTCTCATATTCCCAGCCACACCATCAGTGCTCATTAATGATAATCACATCAGCCAGGAATCTTGGGGTGATCCTTGAAGATAGCTGACCTTGAGAAAGGGGTCATCGGATGCGACATGCACTTTTACAAGTTGTTTGAACTGATATGTGTCTTGGCAGTGAGTGTTCACAACCACCTTACAATGATAAAGATCCACCAGAATGTCTTCTAAGCGACTGAGGTGTTCTGTTGTTGGATGTAATAATGAGCAGACATCATTTACTCCAGACATCTGAGTCGCTGAAGATGCAGTGGATTACTTTTGATTTTAAAGGGAATGCGCCAATCTACCTCAATGCGTCTGCTCACAAGAATCATTTGTGATCCAGCTTTACCTCCAGAAGAAGTGTGTAAGGTTTTTTAATTAATTTTGGCAAATTGCCTTTCCTAATAATGTGCTAGTTAGAAAGTTTCACGATGGATGCGGCTAAAGTTTACCGTCTCTCAGAGAGCGGCTCAAAAGAGAGGGGCGGGGTGAGCAGAGCTCATTTGCATTTAAAACGACATGCAATAAAACAGCATGCTAAAGACAGAGCTGTTTTTGACAGCGTAAAAACTGTGTTGTTTTACACTACCATTGAGAAATTTTAACCAAATTATGTTACAGACTTTTCATTAAGACACTAAAGAATCATATCAACTTGTGGAAAATGGGCATCTGACGACCCCTTTAAAGATCATATTGCAAAAACGACACGATCATGCAGGTTTGCACTACACAACATTAGAAAGAACATGCAACTCAGCCTCTCATCCAGCCCCTTGTCATTTCTAGGTAGGACTATTACAATGCTCTTCTGACTGGACTTCCAACATGTGCAATGAAACCTCAAAAGATTCAGAATGCAGCAGCACAATTTGTTTTCAATGAGCCCAAGAGAGCCCATGTCACACCACTTCTCATCTCTCTGCACTGGCTTCCAGTCATGGCTCACATTAAGTTCCAGGCTTTGGTGCTTGCCTACAGAACAGACACGGGCATGGCACACTCCTACCTCCACTCTCTGCTATGGGTCTACATCCCGTCCAAAATCCTCAGGTTGGTAAGTGGGACGTTTTCAAGGATGTTTTCTTTCACCATTTCTTGCTGGTGGAATGACCTGCCTAACTCTCCAAACAGTTGGATCCCTCAGTGTTTCCAAAAACAACTGAAAACTCTGTGACCATCTAACTGCATCCTCCTAATAATAATAATAATAATAATAATAATAATAATAAAAAAAAAATCTCTATGCTTTAACTTTTTCATATGCTTTCATTTTCCCTTAATCCATTCCTGTCCTAGCTTATACTATTTTGAACGATGACTGAAACCTTGTATAACTGGCACTTCTTGTGTTTATTGCCATCTTATGATGAATCGCTTGTCGTATTACTCAAATGTAAGTCACTTTGGATAAAAGCATCTGCCAAATGAATAAATGTAAATGTATTTTCCAGACAATATTTTAAGATTTGATTTAGATTTCATTAGAGTGGAAATATTAAAAGATAAATATTTAATTGTACAAACAACATATTTCATATTTTGACACTTTCTTTAGAGAATAAATGTGTCTGTATAATGGACAATATTGGGTTTCCTCAAAAATGTCAAGTAACAGGGTCTGGGTCCAAATGCAGGGAAATATCACTTTATTTCACACGAGAACAAAAAGGCCAACACGGCAAAGACCAAAACAGAAACAAATGACGGTGACAAGCCAAAACACGAGTAACAGGAACCACAGCATATACAAATGACGACTAAATGCAACCAGACAGAGTGTACTGTACCACGTACTGTTGTGCCTGCACAAAGACTGCAATTTAAAACATTCTCTCGTGTGAGAGAGCATAAACATTTTCAGTGTGTCCGGAAGTCGTTTCATTGGAACAGGAAGTTATAGCTCAAATATTCTCCACGTATATGGCTCCTTCCAAACTTGTTTAAAAAATTTGGTATTTGTTGTTTCTTTACACTAGGCTTTTTCGTATGTGATCACTCGTGTGTTATTGCCAATTCTGATTTAAAAAAAAATTTTTTTTACATTTTCTTTCCCGTGTCCTTCGGTTCATTTAGTCCGAATATATGAGGAGAATATTTGAGCTATAACTTCCGGTTAGTGGGTTTAAATGTATTTATGTAAAAAAAAAATATATATATATATATATATATATATATTTTTTTTTTATTATTTTATATTATTATTATTTTTTTATCTCACGTTTTGAAAGGGTAAACTCTGGTTCACACTCCAATACAGTAGGTGGCGATAATGCACCTAACTTTGGTGCTACCCGCCATATAACCGAAGAAGAAGAAGAAGAAGAAGAAGAAGAAGAAGAAGAAGTAACTTCTGGTTGCACTGAAAGGACTTCCGGACACACTGAAAATGTTAATGCTCTCTCACACGCGAGAATGTTTCAAAGTTTTTATATATTTCTACAGATATATAGTGTTTCACTTATACGCACAAGTGTTTCAGTGTGTATCGCAAGTGTTTCAGTGTGTATCGCAAGTGTTTCAGTGAGCATCGCAAGTGTTTCAGTGTCTATCGCAAGTGTTTCAGTGTGTATCGCAAGTGTTTCAGTGAGCATCGCAAGTGTTTCAGTGTGTATCGCAAGTGTTTCAGTGAGTATCGCAAGTGTTTCAGTGAGTATCGCAAGTGTTTCAGTGAGTATCGCAAGTGTTTCAGTGTGTATCGCAAGTGTTTCAGTGAGTATCGCAAGTGTTTCAGTGTGTATCGCAAGTGTTGTAGTGAGTATCGCAAGTGTTTCAGTGTGTATCGCAAGTGTTTCAGTGTGTATCGCAAGTGTTTCAGTGTGTATCGCAAGTCTTTCAGTGAGTATCGCAAGTGTTTCAGTGAGCATCACAAGTGTTTCAGTAAGCATCGCAAGTGTTTCAGTGTGTATCGCAAGTGTTTCAGTGAGTATCGCAAGTGTTTCAGTGTGTATCGCAAGTGTTTCAGTGAGTATCGCAAGTGTTTCAGTGTGTATCACAAGTGTTTCAGTGAGTATCGCAAGTGTTTCAGTGTGTATCGCAAGTCTTTCAATGAGTATCGCAAGTGTTTCAGTGAGCATCACAAGTGTTTCAGTGTGTATCGCAAGTGTTTCAGTAAGCATCGCAAGTGTTTCAGTGTGTATCGCAAGTGTTTCAGTGAGTATCCCAAGTGTTTCAGTGAGCATCGCAAGTGTTTCAGTGAGTATCGCAAGTGTTTCAGTGAGCATCGCAAGTGTTTCAGTGTGTATCGCAAGTGTTTCAGTAAGCATCGCAAGTGTTTCAGTGTGTATCGCAAGTGTTTCAGTGAGTATCCCAAGTGTTTCAGTGAGCATCGCAAGTGTTTCAGTGAGTATCGCAAGTGTTTCAGTGAGCATCGCAAGTGTTTCAGTGTGTATTGCAAGTGTTTCAGTGTGTATCGCAAGTGTTTCAGTGAGTATCGCAAGTGTTTCAGTGAGCATCGCAAGTGTTTCAGTGTGTATTGCAAGTGTTCCAGTGAGCATCACAAGTGTTTCAGTGTGTATCGCAAGTGTTTCAGTGTGTATCGCAAGTGTTTCAGTGAGTATCGCAAGTGTTTCAGTGAGCATCGCAAGTGTTTCAGTGTGTATCACAAGTGTTTCAGTGAGTATCGCAAGTGTTTCAGTGAGCATCGCAAGTGTTTCAGTGTGTATCGCAAGTGTTTCAGTGTGTATCGCAAGTGTTTCATTGTGTATTGCAAGTGTTTCAGTGAGTATCGCAAGTGTTTCAGTGTGTATCACAAGTTTTCAAAGGGTTTAGCCTCAAACGGCCTCCCATACAAAACAAGCTTCCTCAAATGACATCTTTATCATTCTAGTCTTAAGGACAATGTCCATTTGTTTCTTTTTTGATTGGATGCATCACTACAGAAGGGGCGCCTGTGTTCTCCCCCGAAGTCAACCCCGTTACACTCATTCACTGACTCATTCTCTCGTTGGCTCTCTCCAGCTAACACTGTCACTGCGGGAGGTGTGACCTCTGTGGAGACGTCGCCAATCCTCTCGCACACTTGCGCTCACAAGACTGTGTGTGCGTGTTTTTATGTTATGACTGTGACGGACCCTCAATCTGACAACCCAAAGTCTTGATGCACACAAAAATATGACCCAGAAAGGTTCTGAGGGAACATCTCAGAATAGAAATAAGCAGTTAAACCAAACTTAATCCCCAAAGAGAGACCTAAGATGGATTCACTTGGTACTCGGTCCTCTTCTGTTAAATGCTTTGTCATTTAGGTGTAATTCCGATGGTGAAGTATTATAGAAGAGGAACACTTCCAGCAAGCATCCTGTGTGTCTAAACAACACCCATATCATGAACATCTCCTCTTAAAGCACTGAAAAAATGGTATAGATACCATCAGGAAGTGCTATTAAATTTCACAAGCAATTACAAAGAAAGTAAGAAGGAATCATATGTTAAATTTTGAAGTAGATAAAGTGATATAGTATTTTCTTTTAAAACATACTCCAATAATGTTTTTTTTATTAACAACTTTGAAAATCCTTTTTTTAAATTGAGCGACAGTTAACCCAAACAAGAGAATGTCATCGTTTACTCTTTGACGCATGCAAAAAAATGTACACTGTAAAAATGTATAGGCTATATTTAAAATTTTCTAAAGAAACATGAATGTGTTATTTTCTTTGTAATTATTTGTTACATTTACTAGCAATTTCTGAGTGCTGTTTTAAACCTGTGACTAACTTTGAAACCTGCAAATGAGATTTGATAGCTACACCGTAAAAATGCTTTATGAATGTTTTATTAGATTGTTATAAGTTCTACAAGGAAAAATACTCTTTCTGTCTTTCTACTTTAAAATATAATGTTTAGTTCAATGTGTTGCTTTTTCTTTGCAATTCTTTGTGAAATTTACTAGCTATTTCTAAGTGAAAATGGTTTCAAAGTAAAAAATGAATTTCAGTCTTTTCCTTAGAAAACCATTGCATGATTCAGAAGACTTAGTACAAGAAGCATAAACACATTTTTAAGGTTGTATTTTTTTTATTAATCTTCTTGTCAGTTTGACAACCAGCTGTATGGGAATGAGCAGCATTCACATTGTTTAAAGCATCTCATTTCGTGTGCGACAGCAGAAAGATCCTAATCGTAGAAGTTTGTAATGACATGAGGGTGAACAAATGCATGTCTTTTCAAAATAGAACTGTTCCTTTAATCTGAGACGATTATGATGTCACAGACCCAGTTTTAGCTACAGCTCAGCCGTTCCCAGAGACTCATTTCGTGTTTCATCATGATGTCTCACGCTCGCTCTTTACTGTCTTTGTATGTGTGGTCCCATCTTAAGTGGGTCGGCTCGCAGTCAGAAGCAGAACTAAGCTTCCTGTTCTTCTCCAAGAGTTTAATTCCAGCTTTATCTGGAGATCTAATGTCTGACTGTCGCTTATGGTATTTCTGAGAACTTCTGAGAATGGTATTTCTGCCACTGTCATAAATGAACTGAATGAACTGAAACGAGAGCGAGAGTCTCATGCTTGAGTGCATGTACTCGTGTCTCTTCTACTTTAGCTTCCAATATCTCTCCATCCATTTCTCTCATCTCCCATCCCTCACGCCAATCTCTCATGACTCGTCAGAGCTCACTGACACACACTTTCACACACCATAACAAGCATCTTTTCCAATATATTGTTTCATTTTCCCTTCCAGCCTCTCTATTTTGTTTTTCATTTTCTTTCCAGTTCGTAGGTAACACGGCATTTTTTTTTCTTCTACAACTGAAAAAAACTAAAGAGATTTAAATCAGATACACCAGATACACATTCGCCACTAATCTGAACAAAGCTGAGATATTCTATAAACACATTAGTTTTTAGTATTCACTGAGAATGACCATGACTGTCTTGACTTGACTTGAAACTACAACTTAACATAAAGATCACTTTCTTCATTATAAAAAAAAAAAAATTAATTAATAAATAATTGTCAGCTAAGTTGATCGTAGAGACCATTGGTGTACTTTGGTTTACGCTGCTTTTGCCTAGCTCTACGGGCATGCAAAACATAACTTATCTTCTGCTAAATACAATGTGTGGTATAAGCAGATGAAAAGAGATGCTAATGCTAATTACATGAATGACCTGAATAGTACGTTTGCTTGAATATTTCCACACAACTCCATAACTTTCATGCAGCCACCCACAATCTAAGTTCAAGCTCCAAAAATCTCCACCATAACTGAAAATTAAACACATGAAATAAAACGTATTTTTAAGACATTTACTCACCCAATTCAATTTGATTCAAAGCATGCTGCGAACCATTCATCTCTCTCAGAACTGTTGAACGTTCTGGCAAGGTTATTTCAAAGTTAAGAGCAAACAGTCTTCCAGGTTCCAGTATACCTGTTTCAAAATATATTATATTGTTTTCAAAAAAAAAACATTAAGTTGAATGCTCTTTAAAGGGGTCATGAACTGAGAAACAAAATTCACTTGAAATTTTGACATATAAGAGGTCATAATATAATAACATTCTGTAAGTTTTAGGACTCAAAACTTAGTCTAAAAAAACGGATTAAATTGAAACCAGTCTGCCAAAACAACAGCTTGTAGAACGTTCTACTCTATGATGTAATAGTGTGGATAAGCACCGCCTCTGCAGATGATCAGCCCATGCTTAGTGCATGGGGCCTGTTTAGCCCCCCCAACCGATTTGCACATGTAGTGTAAATAAGCAGTGCTTCACTTCTTTGCATTGCCTTCCTCCTGATCCAAACATTAGGAAAGAGTGGATGAACTTTATTTGTAATCATCAGTAAGAACTTGGTCCTTTGTTCACTTCCTTTACTGTGGAATTGTTTACACACAATGCACGATTTGCCACAGGATTTTCAGAAAGACTGAAACCCAAAGACGATGCTGTACTGACTATATTGGATCCAACAGTAATGTAATGCAAAACAAGTGGCCTTGTGGCCACTATTGCTTTGTCTGTTCTTACAGATGTGCACTGATTGTTTATGTGTTTTTAACCTAAATCACAACAGCGTCCATTTATAAAGAATTTAAACTGTCAAACATTCACAAGTGTTAGCCAATCATAGCAGTGGGCATTTACTTTAATGACCCCTTTAATGTTTGCATTAAAAAATGGACATGTTGAATTATACGTTTTCGTAACTTCTATCACTAAATGGAAATGTATTTTTGTTAGCTGCGTATGAACCTACTGTACCATTGCCCAAAAATCTTTTTTCACTTAGAACCAACACAAAAAAGACTTATGAAAAAGGAATTACATTTTAAGCAGAAACATTTTTAAGTGCTGCAATAAATTAGCCTCTAGATGAAATATAAGCATGCTTTTATTTTCCCGGGAAGTTGAGTTGCATTTGTCCTTCTGTTCATTGCTTTGTCTTTCACAAACTTTTGTGACATTGACCCGAGGGGGCATCACTGCAGGGCAGGAGCCATATGGATTTCTCCTGAGATTGGCACGACCCACCTCAGTCAAGGCCAACAATATAAACACACATATGCACATGGAGGACAGAGGTTGCTTACGCATGTGTGACTTTAGAAAGCACTGCGTGTACATTTGCCCGAAACAGCAGTAACACTGCGACCATGTTACTTTAATGTCCTCATGTTTACCAAATGTATGCACATGATCAACATCTTATTGAAAATAAGATTTTTTTAACATAAAATGATCATGCAGAGTTAACTCGCATACCTTGTGTAGAGGAAACTAAACTGACAACTCCCAATAAATTTAGTTGTATCAAAGTAACTTGATGGTAGTTTTTTTCATATTAAGAATAATGCATTCATGCTTTTACCTTTATATAATGAGCAAGACACAGAAGACTGGACAGTATACCAGCATTTGCTTATTAACTGTTAGTTCACTCTTCAGCAGAATAGAAACCACCAAAACAAAATCATCTTCTTCATACACTAATACTACAACACTTAAGCCTACCAAATCTCTAAACCTAAATAAAAACACGTAATAGTTGATAAACACTTACCCAGTCCCATGCAGAGCATGCTGGGAACTACAAAACCAATTCCCAGTTTCAGTGAAAGCAACCAAAAAAATTATAATCATGTAGTCCCAATGCCAATGAACAAATTTAAATAGATGAATTCCAATGAAATTCAAGAATTTTTGAATTATTGTAGTTCATTTTAATGAAATTGTACAAACAGTACAAATATTTTTTGAGAGTTGAATACTTAAACTTTCTAGCAGTTAATTCTAGTGAGAAATATAAAAAGTATAAATAAAAATTTAAATAATATATTTGATAAATTTTTAATGGTTTTGTGCAACCACCACAGCTGTAAACGAAATGATTAAAAGTAAATTAAAACATTATGGGTCTATGTAAAATAAAAATAAAAAAATAAAATAAAAACTTTTTCATTCTTTCTACTTCAAAAATTCACATTTGAGTCATAATGTTACTTTGTAAATAATTGTGAAATTTACTAGCAATTTTCTGAAAAAAAAAGGATGCATTTAACTTAATTTAACTTTAAGTTTCAATCAAAATATGTTTTGGTGTTGAAGAGCAGAAAAAAATGGCTTAATAAAAAGACCTTAAGAATCAGAGTTGAAGAATATATTGCACTAAACAACATACATATTTTATTTTGGTCACCCAATATCACAGTGGACACAAACAATTCTGTTATCTGTGTGTTTCGATTTTATACACCGTGAAAAGTGTTTTTCCTATATCCAAAAGCATATCAATATATAAATGCTTTTCACTATACAGACGCAGCCGTTATAGTCAAATGGTTTTAGATGGCATTTAACGGCAAATCGACTTTACTGATAAAACATCAACTACTCAGTTACCAGAAATATCAGTGTCAAAGTAGTTTAGACACACACTCACAATGCCAGTGTGTGTGAGTTCTTGTTCAAGGGGGATATGAAGTGAATTCATTATCCGTGACATATTCCTATTGTGGTTGCAAAGGCAAAGGAAATTGTATTATTGTACTGCTAAGTGACCGAAGGTGGAGAAGATTTTAAGAGCTGCTCATAAGTGACTTCAATACTGATGTTACTGATTCCATGTGACTTTAAACAGTGATTCAGAATATCAGGGCTGATATCACAGTGACATACATTGACAGTGAATATTGACTCATCTAAGCAGTTTTTGCCTGAGGGCAGGACAGACACATGGATGCCCACGATGTAGCTGGACTGAGAAATGCTGGGCTTGTACATTTTACCAGCACACAGCATCTGGACAACAATACAGAAAAAACACCATGAAAGCAGGTCAGAGCATTGTATACATGTTTGTGCGTTTATCCAATATAGCCTGCACAGTAAATGCTTTGAAATATGGTCTATGTTGCAGAAAGTATGATTCAAAGACCATTGTGACATATGGTAAGCCCATGGCTATCTCTAAAGATCATTCCCCCTTCCATCCATTTGTTATTTTTCTTCCCTTTCTAATGGTATGTAGAAATAAAAAGGGCAAAATAATGATTGTCATTTATAAAAAAATAAAAGATTTAAATGAGTATGTAGACTGAGTTAAATAATATTCTACTGAAAAACATACAAACAAAAATAAATTATCTTTGTTTTGAAGTGAATGAATGCCCAAACCTTATGAATTAATTTTTTTTTATGTAAAAGAGAATACATCTCTCTCAGATATTCACATTGTTGATCAATATGGGTTTTTCAATGACTAATTCTTAAAACCGGATCCTCCCTTTCCCTTTAATATTGATTTTTGTTGTTGCATACTTGCATAGACAGTCACCTGCAGGTCACAGCCATCAACTCGCCATTCAGAGAAGTTATGATTTATAATCAATAAGCTGCAAAAACCTGCATGAAACATTTATTTACTTCAATAATATGTTGCAATGCTTTATTTTATTTATTTTTTTGTGTGTGTCCTGGTCCTGTTCCTCATTCTTCTCTTCATAATTTTTTGTAATGGCTTTACTTTCACAACAAAATGTAAAAACTCCAAATTTCTGCATCTAAAATATTTTTAAAAGGTTTTTATAGGAGCTACACTGATAGAAATAAATCTGTATAATAACAGAAAAAGTACTGGCTGCCCATTATTCCATTATTTTTTTTAACAGATATTATTTTTAATCCTAAAACAAAATGCAATTAAGTGTAAATTTCTAAATACAGAAAGAAACACTAGTAAAAACATATGGAAAAATCATTCAAATTAATACAGTACATTGTGCACTATTTGTTTTACAAATAAAACTGTCATTTAGAGTTTAGATTAGGGTGTTATGATTTTATCCTGACAATGATGATAAAAAAATAAAAATAATAATAAAAAAATCTCTTTTTGACTCAGGGCCAATTCTTGACTCCAGTAGTGATTTCAAAGTAGCTCATAAACAATTCACAAATGCAACAAGATAGCAGCATTCTGGCCACCATCCAGAACACTTCAGCACTGTGACATCCAGTTTTGCATGAGCACCATTACTGGTTTTTGAAAATGCTGAAATGTATTAATTTTTTTGCAGTTCTATTTGCTGCCACTAGTGGCACTGAAACGACACAGCAACTGACATGTTCTCCCTTTCTCTCTCACACTCTCTGTCTTTATCTATGACATTTGAGCATCTTCATGATTGCACCTTACTTAGCATGCACACACATGCATGGGTGCATTCTCAAGCTGCACAGTTCACTGGCCTTCAGGTGAAACTTGCGCTCAAGTTTGATTTATAAGTACTTTGTTTACATCAAACTAAATGAGATACATTAATGCTTAAAGATGTTTCCTCAGCTTTAGGCACTTTCATGTCCCAGGAATTGTTTTAAAAAGAACATACTTCAGTGTCTTTATTGCTGCTTTTTCTATTTTACAATTCTATAAGCATGTATTAATTATTTCATTGTATATATATCTGTCCCACAACAATTGTGGTTTCATTTCAAAAGCAAATAATAATTTTGCTGCTGAGAAAGTTATTTTGTAACGTTAGTGTACTTAAAGGTATAGATCACTTTGAAATTAAATTTTGGTATGTTTTAGCTTACCTGAAGGGAATCCCAGATGTAGGTGTCTTTATTTCCAAAGTACTTTCAATTTTGACTTATATAATTTTTACCTCTTATACACAACCACGTCCAAGTGATCTGAGGGCGCGCATGCTTCCTGATGTGACGTGCGCGCACGCTCTGGCTTAGTCTGCGCAAGCGCGGAAAGCGCTGGAAGTGATCTCTCGCGCGTGTATGTCACTCATTGTTTACTGTTTACCACACGATACGCATCAATCTGTACTGTCTGAAATATAATGCAGTAATTGTAATTAATTAATTGGTTTATAATGCACCCTGTAATCGTTGCGATTATAATAAACACAACACATTACTCACTCTATTTACAGCGTGCCATTGGGTCCCTCTGGCATTGGACGTCGCCTCCAGTTTATATGTGGCAAACTAAACACAACGTGCAAAACGCTGCATCTCAACAGCGGAGAAAACTCAGGATCTTCAGTCAGGCAGGTGTGTGATGCGATACTGTCAATGTCCTCGTCGTCGTCTTGTAGTTGTGGCATTGCTATGTTCCATTCGTGACAACATATGCTCTCCACTTCTGTTGGAATCTCACAACACTTGCTACAAGAACACCACCAGTTTTGAAGAGATCTCTGTCTCTCTGAGGCTTGAAGACGTGCTGCCTGCAGCGGATGCTTCCTTCATCACTCTTCTTAATTTGTGTATTCTGGTTCAAATAAATATGGTTGTGAAAAAAATTAAACATTGTCTGTGGATATATCGAAATCGTCTTCAATTGCGATTTCCTGTACGTCTAAATATGTTTAGATCTTCACTGTGAAAAGTAACACTTCCGAAATCTCTGTGTAAACAATGAGTGACGTACACGAGCAAGAGATCACTTCCGGCGCTTTCCGAGCTTGCGCAGACTAAGCCAGAGCGCACACACACGTCACATCAGGAAGCATGCGCGCCCTCAGATCACTTGGATGTGGTTGTGTACAAGAGGTAAAAACTATATAAATATTGTTCGTTTTCTTACACAACCCGCTTGTTTCGTGTCTTAGGTCATCAATGTGTACTTACGATAGGGAATTGTTTAATTTGGACTTCTCTGTGCATGCTCTTTGAGGTGGTGACCATAGACCTGCATTATATGAGTCACAGACAAGAATTGTTTGACCTAAAAATATCAAAATTGAAAGTACTGCGGAAACAAAGACGCCTACATCTTGGATGCCCTTGAGTTAAGCTAAAACATACCAAAATTTAATTTCAAAGTGAACTATCCCTTTAAGAGACAAACCAGTTCTCTCAGTTTTGCTTTAAATATTTTTATTTTATTTTATTTCTTTTGGCTTTGCATTTATAATGAATGTTCTTTATAATTAATTACATTTTCAGTCCTTTTCTTAATGTCATTAAATTGGACTTCAATGTGAACGTTTCTTTTTATTTACTGACATTTTATATTATTTCATAATATAATAATAATATAATGTGACTTATAGACAAATGCGACATTGAAAGGTGGAAAATACTGTATCTATTCCACTGTAATTCTGCAAAAAGTGTGAAAATATTATTTAATGTGAGTATTTAGGATACATCATTTGTTAACTATATAATTAACCATAGCAAGTCAGACATTTTATTCCTAAAATGTTATTTCCAAAAGAATGCTACATTGAAAACAGTATACCTGTATCCCTTGAGATGTGAAATGATTTTCAGAAGTCGTGTATATACTGTAGATTTGTATAAATTGTTGAACACTGTTAGTTGAAAAATGAAATACACTAATAAGAGTTTCTACAGGCCAAAAGTGTCCATAGTAAAGAAACACAGAGCCAGTGTGCATGAAGACTTAGCTTCTGAACCTCGGGACATATCCATAATCAGCATCATTCTCCCTGCCTTTTCTGCTGTTTTCTCCTTTGCTGTTCCCTCCGGATCTCTGATAAACTGACGTTTCTTTGCTGATATGCACATTTCCCCAATCACTTCATCTCTAGTCCCTTCTCACACACACACAATCTGCATCTGTATCCCCCAGAAATTCTCTCGCTTCACGCCAGATGCCGAGTTGCCTCAGTGAATCCTTTGATGTTATAGGCCGTCACGGCGGGGGAGCCGGCTCAGGCTTTGTAAGGCAAGGTGGTGACGTCACAGCATGTAAACTTAAAAGCCAAACATAAACAGGGCTCACTGCAGTGCAGCGCTGCAGGATTATAACACTCCAGTCACGCAGGCCTCTGATGGATACATCAGTGCAATGAAGCAACGTTAAAAGAATCAATACAAGTTAAGATTCAGCTTGTGCGCCAACCTGCTAATTACCACAGAAAATAATCTATCTATCAATCTATCTATCTATCTACAAACCCGATTCCAAAAAGTTGGGACGCTGTACATATTGTGAATAAAAACAGAATGCAATGATGTGGAAATTTCAAATTTCAGTATTTTATTCAGAATACCACATAGATGACTTATCAAATGTTTAAACTAAGAAAATTTATCTTTTTAAGGGGAAAATAAGTCAATTTTAAATTTCATGGATTCAACACATCTCAAAAAAGTTGGGACAAGGCCATGTTTACCACTGTGTGGCATCCCCTCTTCTTTTTATAACTGCAAACGTCTGGGGACCGAGGAGACAAGTTGCTCAAGTTTAGGAATAGGAATATTGTCCCATTCTTGTCTAATACCGGCTTCTAGTTGCTCAGCTGTTTTCTCTGGGTGAAAGATCTGGACAGCAGGCTGGCCATTTCAGTACCCGGATCCTTCTTCTACATAATCATGATGTTGTAATTGATGCAGTATGTGGTCTGGCATTGTCATGTTGGAAAATGCAATGTCTTCCCTGAAAGAGACGACGTCTGGATGGGAGCACACGTTGTTCTAGAACTTGGATATACCTTTCAGAATTGATGGTGCCTTTCCAGATGTGTAAGTTGCCCATGCCACACACACTCATGCAACCCCATACCATCAGAGATGCAGGCTTCTGAACTGAGCGCTGATAACAACTTGGGTTGTCCTTGTCCTCTTTAGTCCGGATGACATGACGTTCCAGTTTTCCAAAAAGAACTTCAAATTTTGATTCGTCTGACCACAGAACAGTTTTCCACTTTGCCACAGTCCATTTTAAATGAGCCTTGGTCCAGAGAAAACGCCTGCGCTGCTGGATCATGTTTAGATATGGCTTCTTTTTTGACCTATAGAGTTTTAGCTGGCAACGGCGAATGGCACGGAGGATTGTGTTCACCGACAATGTTTTCAAGAAGTATTCCTGAGCCCATGTTGTAATTTCCATTACAGTAGCATTCCTGTATGTGATGCAGTGTCATCCAAGGGCCCGAAGATTACGAGCATCCAGTATGGTTTTCTGGCCTTGACACTTACGCAGAGAGATTGTTCCAGATTCTCTGAATCTTTGGATGATATTATGCACTGTAGATGATGATAACTTCAAACTCTTTGCAATTTCTCTGAGAAACTCCTTTCTGATATTGCTACACTATTTCTCGCAGCATCATTTGGGGAATTGGTCATTTGAGCCACTCTGAGAGGCTCTTTTTATACCCAATCATGTTGCCAATTGACCTAATAAGTTGCAAAATGTTCCTCTAGCTGTTCCTTAAATGTACATTTAACTTTTCCGGCCTAACACATTAACCTTGTAATGTACAGTACATTACTATGTTAATCCCTTAAAGTTAGAGTTGTCCCTTAGAGTTGTCATGACAAAACTATATATATATAACTCGATATTCATTTAACAATACATTATTTTACTTCACTATTTTAAATCAGCAGCATCAGGATTGGTTGTTAATAAAAACAAATGAACCATTCTTGTTAACTGGGTATCTTGAATACTTTCTTTTGGGTAACATCACTGACAGCAGACATGCCAGCAGTAAACATAGACACACAGAGATGCAATTCCACCTAGTTTATCAGTCTAACAAAAAAATAATGTATTATATCAGGACCTGACTGTGCCAGCACCTACTTTCTGTGTTGTGTGTGTGTGTGTGCTAGCACAGCAGCCAGACAGAAACTGAATGAGCTGAAAATAGCTGTGCTCCTGTTAGTGTTAAGAATACCTGCCTCTCTCGCAGATGAGTATGTGTGCATGTGCATTTTTATAAGGAGTGAAATTTCCCTGTTCTCTAATCACCAGTGAAGTAAAATGAATTAACAACGTTGACTTAAGTGATACATGCTGGATGGAGAGTGTGGCTTGGAGAAGAAGGGCTGAGAAATGTTAAATTCTCAGGATGCTAAAATAATGAAGCTAAGACTGAATTTGTCTTTCAAGACAGGCTGTCAATGTGTCAGGAATGTGTGTTCTGTGTGTAAGTGTGGGTGATGTAAACCAGGCTTTTTGAGTTCTGGGGATTGATAAGCAGGAGAGTTTGTGAATTTTCAGAAGACACTGCAGTCAAGCTTTCATTGAAATCCAGCGTGTTGCAAGCAGTCGCAGTGTTTGTAATGTGGGTCAGTAGCTTTGGAAGTGGTGGCACTTTTGTGATAAACGCCTGAGAGTCCACTGTCAAATAATGGCTAATACACACATCCGAATTTATCTGGGTCAGCCCAGTGGTGGAGACAGTGACCCTTAGACAAAGAAATAAAATGAGTTTGACTGCTGTTTAGTTTGGCGATGTGGGTTCCAAAAGAGGAAATGGTTTTTGCATGGTTATATTTATCGGTCATCGTCCTCTGGTAAAGCCTCATGAAACACTGAAGAACAAATGTGGAGGAAATAATAAGGAAATGAAGTCAGACACTCAAAAACGACTCACAGAGAGAAACGGATGTTTACGTGTTCTAATGTGAGAGGTTTTCTCCTCCGCAAACCTTGTACACTGATTTTACAGTGTGCTGGGTGTTTGCTAACAGATTGCTAAGTGATTGCTACACTACTGTAAAAAAAATGTTGATTCAACTTACTGTTTTTATCAGTCGCTTTGACACAATTCTCGAAACGTCTTAACATTCTCTTAACAGTCTGTTCAACTGTCATAACTGTTTGCTGGAACATCAAAACTTGCATGTCTGCAAAATACCCGAAAGATTTTGTTCATGCTTCAAAACCTAGTTATTGTGTCAATGACTTGGCCAATGCAAATAAATATAAAAGTGGTTTTGTCATCATTTGAGCCACACTGGTCAAAATGCTTAGATATGCACATTTCATTTCATGTTACATGCACCTTTTAATTTTGTTAATTTCATATTTGTTATATGCAATTTAATATCTGAGTTGTTATATGCAGTTTGTTTTTTCTAATTTTTTGTTGACAGACTGCTTTCTGTAATGTTCAGTAATGTCAGTTTTGTGTGTATCACACTGAGAATTTTAGATACAGGTTTCAAAAAATGCATTGGTAAAAGCCAGTACTGTAGCACACAAGAATAAAATGAACAGTTATTTTTATAAAGTAAACTTATTTTTGTTGAAATATGTTACATGTAAACTGAAAATTCACCATTGCTTATTAATTTTTACACACTCTGTTGCCTTCCCCTTACACCAACACTACCACACATACCTATTGCTCTCCACAACAAGCAACTGTGAATTTTCAGTTTACATGTAACACATTTCTACAGGTAAATGTACCGTTCAAATACACATTTTTTATACAGTATTGCTGTAGTTGCTGCTGTGACGTTCCTGAGGTAGTAATTGTGCTTGGAAAACTCTTTATGTACACTTCCAAACATGACTGACTTGCAAAATTGTGATTCCTGTTTCATTGCAAAGGGCTAAAAAATTTCTGGAAACTTTAAATGTTTCTGAAAATGTACAATTTACCATACATTTTCCACCCCTTTGCAACTGCAATGGCAAACCATTTGCCAAGACATTACAACCATTCCATATCAGTTATTTATGGAATATATACATTATACAGATATATACAGACAGATTTTGATAATTGAGTGTATCTTTTTGCAAGTGATGGCTCACATGATGAAATAATGTTTAGAAGTTGTAGAGAGGTTGACAGTTTCAGTGAGAATTAACTTATCAGTTTTGATTAACAAGGCATGTGCAATTAGTTATTGTGCAAATTTTAGACGACTGCACTTACTCATTTGCGCACATGCCAAAACACACGCAATTAGCTTAAATCAATAAATTCTGATGTTGTCAAGAAACTAATTGTTTAAACATCTGAACTTATTGTTTTGAGAAAAAAAGAACTCTTATTCGAGGACTGAGCAAATGCATTTGAGAAAAACTGTAAAAAACAAACAAAAAAAAAATAATTGTAAGTCTCCGTGCGGCCTTGAAGTGTTAAATTTAATCACCTTGAAATGTGAAGCTGACTAAACTTAAAATTTTAAGGTAGCATAAACACTTACTTTTTAAAGTTGAAAAAAAGATAGATAGATAGATAGATAGATAGATAGATAGATAGATAGATAGATAGATAGATAGATAGATAGATAGATAGATAGATAGATAGATAGATAGATAGATAGATAGATAGATAGATAGGCTTTTGTGTGGTCTTTGAGTCTGAGCTCTTTCTGAAGCCTTCAAAATACTGGCAGTGTAGCGGGTTTTCTGGTTTAGACTTGGATTCTTTCTTCAAACGTCAAACTTAATCTCAAACTACACATTCAGCAGGCCAAAAGAGATAGATAGACTGTGAGCAGGCTGAGGTGTGCGCTTGTGTGTGTGTAGGCAGGACTCAAGGAGCTAGAAGAGAAAATAACAGGATCTGAATGGACACTAAAGAGATCACTGAGAAACTGAATCTCAAATGTGGGGTGTTCGCTCCTCTGCTTGCTTTTGGCGAGTTTCCTGCAGACAGATTCAGCCTGATCCAGACAGACAAGTGGAGATAAAAAAGCACACAAAAATCAGACACTCTTTTCTAGCTAGAAAAAATTTGTTTGTTCAGCAGCCAGTCAGAACATATGCGGATTGTAATTTTAGACCAACCAAGTTTTCACTGTGGGCGGAGCCACTAGTGTTAAGCTGCAGAAAGAGAAAACTATTAAGGGACTGACAAAAAAATCTTTAGTATAGGTTACAGTCTAACACAGTTGACCTGAATTAATCCATAGTAATTCAAGGTTTTATCTCATAAAGTCTGAAATAAGACAATATGCTCAGATTCAGTTTCTGGAATGCAGCTGCATCTCAGTTGTCCTTGTTCTCAGTTGTGTATGACCTGTGTTTTCAGAATCGCTGGCGTGAAATTATGCTTTAAGAAAAGTGAGCTTTGAGCACATTAACACTGGCAAACACGCCTCCCTGCAGATAAAAACTGTGCATCTGTAGGAGCCGACTGCGTATCACTTAGAATTTATGAGGCTGTGAAACTGTTGCAAACCACTGCTCCAATGGATACAGTTAGTCACAGGAATAAAGAATTATCAATGAAAGCAATTATTTTCATTTTCTTTGTGCACAAAAAGTATTCTCTTAGCCTTATAAAATTAAGGTTGAACCACTGGTGTCACATGGACAATTTTAACGATTTTACACCACCTTTCTATGGTGGCCGAGACAGCTCAACATGCTGCAACATAAGAAAACACATGCAAATTGAAAACGCGCTGCAAATCATCACAACACATGCATATAACGAAATGCGCTGCAAATCATCACAACACATGCATATAACGAAATGCGCTGCAAATCATCACAACACATGCATATAACGAAATGCGCTGCAAATCATCACAACACATGCATATAACGAAATGCGCTGCAAATCATCACAACACATGCATATAACGAAATGCGCTGCAAATCATCACAACACTTGCATATAACGAAACGCGCTGCAAATCATCACAACACATGCATATAACGAAATGCGCTGCAAATCATCACAACACATGCATATAACGAAATGCGCTGCAAATCATCACAACACATGCATACAATGAAACGCGCTACAAATTAGAGCTGTAATCGGGCCTTAAAAGTTAGTCTGTAACATCGTAACATCTCAGCACTCTAAATAGGCATAGGCTCATTTAGCCTATAAAATAGATCAACGCACCAATAAACACTAGTCTTTTTTAACAAATTAAATTAAGATAATTTTTTTATTAAGATGGGTATTTGGCAATAACGAAATTAAGATAACGGCTCCGCCAGATTTGCTTCGCCACTAGCAGCTGACATTTAATAAAATAACAATGCCAACATTAGCGTATATACTCTGTCCACATTATGCATTTAAGACTCAATTAATATTTATTTATCATTTGACAAACCTTTACTCACAGAGATTAGGCTAAGCCTACATGTTTTTGTGGAGGAAAATGATTGAATCCACTGTAGATGTCTTCAGCGCATTCCTGCGATCACTGATGGTGCGTCATTATTCACTCATTATTATCATTATAAACATGGTCAAAACTTTTCCACACCTCAGACTTTGCTTTAGTTGCTGGTGCAACCAAAACGTAATCGTCAGAGGCAAGCCTCCATTTCACCTACACCTAGCATCCATTTTCGCATTTTTCTCACGCTAATCGAAACACATCACATGACCACTCGTTCACCTCGCAAACCGGAGCGCAAGCCTGAGCCCGCTTAAGATGATATAAATTAAGCCCGAACCCGTCGGGTCCCATCGGGTCCCGTCGGGTTCGGGCAAAGATCTTCAGCTCTACTGCAAATCATCACAACACATGCATAAACAAAACGCGCTGCAAATCCTTCACAACACATACATTAACAAAACGCGCTGCAAATCCTTCACAACACATGCATTAAAGAAATGCGCTGAAAATCCTCACAACACATGCAATTAACAAACGCGCTGCAAATAGCACTGACCACAATGGAAATGTTTCAAGGAGACCTCAAAAAGTGTCGGACCCGACTTGGATTTGTTTATCGTGCAGTGGCTACTGGTCAGTGGAGTTGTTGGTGAACTGAAAGACGAGTTTTTTGTGTTGCAGCGTGTTGAACTGTCTCGGCCACCGTACCTTTCTGTGCCTTGAACGTGTGTTGCTTTCTAGTCAGGGACAGAAAGCTGTTGGATATCATCCAAAATATCTTCATTTGTGTTCTGAAGATGAACAAAGGTCTTATGAGATTGGAACGACACGACAGTGAGAAATTAATGACAGCATTTTCATTTTGGGGGGAACTATCTCTTTAAGGACCATTAACACATTTTGCATTGTGACATTATTTTTAACACACACACACACACACACACACACACACACACACACACACACACACACACACACACACACACACACACACACATGCATATACTTGTGGGAATTACATAAAAGCAGTATGCATTGATTACAGTAACGATAATTTGTCTTGGAATGTTTTCATGATATTTCCTCTATCAGCTGCAAAAGACCGAATGTTACAGCTTAAAAAAAGAAAAGAAAAAAAGAAAAAGAATTATATTAATGTTTTCATGTTTTACAGCTATACTTACTGTATTGTCAATGATGTTGTTTTATAAAGGAATTGTTTTGGTTTCTTTTTCTGCTTTACTTTCACTCAAGTCTGTAATTCCTAGACTAACAGTTTTATAGGTTTAATTTCTTTCTCACTCTTCTTTCCTCTCATCCACTATCTGAATCTAACACATCTTAGTCTTTGATTTAAATGATCTGATCTAAATATTTAGTATTGTAAATAAAACTTCGCCAAGACTGACATTTTTTTTAAAATACGCCTGTAAAAGTATCTTGAAGCACATCTTTCTTGTTCGATAAAACATTTAAATCCTAATACAACATTAAAGACGTGTTGCCATTCCTCAGGCTATGATAAGGTCTCTGCAATTCCAACTGAGATGAGCTGAAACTTAGAGCAACCTCAGTGAAGCTTAATAGCTCCTCTTCCAAAAACAGATCTTTTGCAGAGCTGCTTGATGCCGTTTTATGGTTGAAAACACAAGCTTTTCCCACTGAACAGGAAACAGCCCTTGTGCATGTAATCGTGTTGATGCAGGGTTCATCTGAAACAAATCATTCAGCATAGCGTATTTACTTGGGCTGCCAATTTAACATGTTAAATTGGTGCAATTAATGATACTAAAACATAATTAAAAATAAAGCAATTAATAATGCAAACATTATATTGACTTCTAAAGCTACGTTTTGTAATATCTCCCGAAGGATTCACTCATAAGACACAATAATGTTATGGCACTGAATTATGTTTATTTTGAGGGCTGATATTTCCAGAAATACAGGTCTTATCATGTACTGTAGTTAATTCTATTTTTTTTATTAATTGAAAGTAATATTTACAAACCTCAAATGTTAGCAAGTATAGTCTGTGTCATACAGCACAAGCACACCTGAAGCCAATCTTTAAATCTTAGAGAAAATCAAAGAAGTGCACTCAGATGTGCAGTGCAAGCATGCTATACTATGAATGTGTCCTATCAGCACTACACAGATGCATTACTGTCATCTAGTGTACAGTTCTACACCTGATTGACTGTTTTTCTGTTCGTGCTGTATTTTTATCCATTTCAGCTAATCTTCTTACTAGAAGTGCACTGTAAATATATATATATATATATATATTTATAACCAAATCTTACTATGTGTTTCCAGATCCCTACTATCATTTCCACTCGTAAACCATGCATCACACAATGTAGACAGCGCAATCTTAACAACCTGCACACTTTGCCTATGTCTGCTAATACACTACTTTTTTTTCCTATTGGTCTCTGGAATTGCCAGTCTGCTGTAAACAAAGCCGATTTCATTACTTTTATTATTAGTCATTCAAAGCTTAATCTCATGGCCCTAACAGAGACCTGGATCAAACCAGAGGACTCTGCTACACCTGCAGCACTCTCCAATAATTTCTCATTTTCCCACTCCCCCCGTTTGACTGGAAGAGGTGGAGGTACTGGTCTGCTCATCTCTAATGATTGGAAATTTAATTCTTTACCATCTTTGGGTATCAACAGCTCCTTTGAATCTCATTCAGTTACTGTTACCTACCCTTTTAAAATAAATTTTTTAGTTGTCTATCGACCCCCAGGACCACTGGGTAACTTTTTGGATGAATTAGATCTGTTGCTCTGAACCTTTTCTGAGGATGGTACTCCCCTAGTTATGCTTGGAGATTTCAACATCAATCTAGATAAACCTCTGTTTGCCGATTTCCACACTCTGCTTGCCTCTTTTGATCTCAACCGAGTGTCAACTACTGCTACTCACAAATCAGGCAACCACCTGGACCTTATTTATACACGAAACTGCTCTACTGATCATGTTCTGGTTACTCCACTGCACACGTCGGATCACTTCCTCCTCACTCTTAACCTCAACATGATCCCTGACACATCACTTACCCCTCCACATGTCATCTTTCAACGTAACCTATGCACACTTTCACCCTCCCGGCTATCTGCAATGGTTTCATCTTCACTTCCTTCCCCTAAACTGTTTGCATCTTTGGACGCGAACAGTGCTACTGATACTTTCTGCTCCACTCTTACATCTTGTTTAGACACTGTTTGCCCCTTATCTTCCAGGCCAGCCCGTAACACCCCTTCTGCCCCTTGGTTATCTGATGTTCTACGCGAACACTGTTCTAAGCTTAGAGCTTCTGAAAGGGTGTGGCGCAAGTCCAAAAATACTACTGACCTTATTGTGTATCAGTCACTCCTATCTTCTTTCTCTGCTAATGTCTCCTCTGCTAAAATGACATACTACCATAACAAAATTAACAATTCATCTAACTCTCGCATGCTTTTCAAAACATTTTCCTCACTTCTTTGTCCTCCTCCTCCCCCTCCTGCTTCATCTCTAATAGCTGACGACTTTGCAACGTTTTTCATTAATAAAATTAAACACATTAGTGCACAATTTTCCACACCACAATCAGTCAAGCTCATATCACCAGCAAACTTACACTCATTTACATCCTTCTCTTCACTCTCTGAGGCAGAAGTCTCAAAACTCATCATTTCTAATCACCCTACCACTTGCCCGCTTGCTCCTATTCCATCTCATCTCCTTCAAGCCATTTCTCCTGCAGTTGTACCTGCACTCACTCACATCATCAACACTTCCCTCCACACTGGTGTTTTCCCCTCATCATTTAGACAGGCACGTATAACTCCACTACTTAAGAAACCTAACCTCAACCCATCTCTTTTAGAGAACTACAGACCAGTTTCCCTTCTTCCTTTTATTGCAAAAACACTTGAACGAGCTGTTCAACCAAGTCTCTACATTTCTCACAAACAACAACCTCCTTGACAGCAACCAATCTGGCTTCAGAAGTGGACATTCAACTGAGACGGCCTTGCTCTCAGTTGTTGAAGCTCTAAGACTGGCAAGAGCAGAATCCAAATCTTCAGTACTTATCCTGCTTGATCTGTCCGCTGCTTTTGACACGGTTAACCACCAGATCCTCCTATCAACCCTACTGGCAAATGGCATCTCAGGAACCACACTTCAATGGTTTGAGTCTTACCTATCAGATAGGTCCTTCAAAGTATCTTGGAGAGGTGAGGTGTCCAAGTCTCAACATCTATCTACTGGGGTGCCTCAGGGCTCAGTTCTTGGACCACTTCTCTTCTCTGTCTACATGGCATCATTAGGTTCTGTTATTCAGAAACATGGCTTTTCATACCACTGCTATGCTGATGACACTCAACTATACATCTCATTCCATCCTGATGATCCGATGGTAGCTATTCGCATCTCAGCTTGTCTAACAGACATTTCTTCCTGGATGATGGACCATCACCTTCAACTCAACCTTGCCAAGACAGAACTGCTTGTGATTCCAGCAAACCCATCGTTTCATCACAATTTCACCATCAAGTTAGGCACATCAACCATAACTCCTTCAAAAACAGCTAGAAGCCTTGGAGTTATGATTGATGATCAGCTGACTTTCTCAGACAACATAGCTAAAACTGTCCGATCCTGCAGATTTGCTTTATTCAACATCAAGAAGATCAAGCCCTTTCTTTCGGATCATGCTGCATAACTCCTTGTTCAAGCTCTTGTTCTGTCCAGGCTGGTCTATTGCAATGCCCTCTTGGCAGGTCTTCCAGCCAATTCTATCAAACCTTTGCAATTAATTCAGAACGCGGCAGCAAGATTAATTTTTAATGAGCCAAAAAGAATACACGTCACACCTCTGTTTATCAATTTGCACTGGCTTCCAATAGCTGCTCGCATAAAATTCAAGGCATTGATGTTTGCCTACAAAACTACCACTGGCTCTGCACCCATTTACCTAAATTTGTTACTTCAGACTTATGTGCCCTCTAGAAGTTTGTGTTCTGCAAGTGAACGTCGCTTGATTGTGCCATCCCAAAGAAGCACAAAGTCACTTTTACGGACTTTTAAGTTAAATGTTCCCTTCTGGTGGAATGACCTCCCCAACTCAATCCGGACAGCTGAGTCCTTAGCCATCTTCAAGAATCGGCTTAAAACACATCTCTTCCATCTTTATTTGACCCTCTAACTTTAACACTCACTATTCTAATTCTATTCTTAAAAAAATCTAACTACCTTTCTAATCTTTTTATATTCTATTTTCTTTTCATTCATTATGCAATTGTATATGTATGTGTGTGTGTATGTGCAAAGACCTCTAACTAGCTTGCTCTATTCTTTTTTTATTTTTATTTTTTATTCTATCTGTTTTCTTTTTATTTATTGTATTATTTAAAATCCCATGCTACGTGTACTGTGTTAACCTAACTGAGACTTGTTATAGCACTTATATATCATTGCTCTTTTTGTTGTTTTTGATTGCTTCCACTGTCTTCATCTGTAAGTCGCTTTGGATAAAAGCGTCTGCTAAATGAATAAATGTAAATGTAAATGTAAATGTAAATATATATATATATATGTATTTATATATATTATTATAGGTGAGGTTAAATTTACCCATATAAAACTAAGACAACAGGATTGAATGTACAAATATATAGAGGTGCAAACCTCCCAAATGACACACTGACTATGAGCCAAGATGATGCCCAACAACACTGCTTATATGTTATCTGCAGTATACGCATTACATGACCTTCTCCTGCCAGCGGATCAGATGCATGACCCACAGCTGCCAAGATTTGTTGTCATCTGGGAAAATGTAAGTTTCCATCAAGCTGCTCTTGAATTGGTTCATCAACCACAATTTATGGATTTTTCTGTCCATTTTATTTATACATATATATATATATATATATATATATATATATATATATACACTGTCTTTATTTATTATTGCATTGCATTGGATTTAGAACAGAAAATCTGTGATTTAGATAAAACTAACATACCAGGGTGGGCAAAGTTCAGATTGACGAATTGGTCCATTTTTAAATATTAAGTTAAAACTGAATTACACTAGATATGCTCCAAAGAAAACCAAATTGAAATGACAAGAAAAGGAATGACCTCATATTGCAATTTAAAGACATTCAACACAGGTAATGCATTCTGGGAAATGAAGTGTTCTTAAGATGAAATGAGAATTTCTTAAATACAATTAAATATATAAGCCAAACTAATTTCTTTAGGTTGCTTTTAAATATCCATCCATCCATCCATCTCTCTGAAAGCCCTAACTAAAAAAAGTCACATTTTTACAAAATATTTCTCAAAACGTTTAAACATGAATTTGTCAAGCCAACATTAAGTGTGTCTTCACAAAATTCTATCTTCTAATTTAAAAAAAGTACTAGAAATGTACTTATATTTTTATTTAATATTAATCATATTTTTTTAATGTTTACGAAATATTTTGTATTAAATTTAAATAATTGTAATAATATTTCATATTATAAAAATATTCAAATTGCAGTTCTGCGTCCTGTTCGCTATCTCACATTAAGGAACTGAATTGAACTTGCATTCTCAAGTAATTTTTTAAACGTTGTATATAGAAAGGTTGACCTAACAATATGGCTGACCTTCCTGGTCAAGCTAGTTAAAAAGAAGACAAAACCATCTATTGCTGAATAACTCATGCACTCACAAATCCTCATAGTCCACCAGTAAAGTGAAGTAACTTAAGCCAAACATGTCCAATACAAATTGGCACTAAAACAAATAACAGCTGGCACTAAAACAAATAAAAGGCCGCAAATTACAGAGCCCGATCAGAAAGAACAGATCCAGAGGAAACACACACAGCACGACAATAGCAGTAGAAAGGAAATAAAAGCTGTATTTTGGGAGCAATGTTATTTATGTTATAATAAGCAAGAGAGAGAGAGAGAGAGAGAGAGAGAGAGAGAGAGAGAGAGAGAGAGAGAGAGAGAGAGAGAGAGAGAGAGAGAGAGAGAGAGAGAGAGAGAGAGAGAGAGAGAGAGAGAGAGAGAGAGAGAGAGAGAGAGATCAGGCTTAATTGCACATTAACAGAAGCCGAAACAGTAAATCTTTGGGGACGTTACCATGACTGTCAGTCTCTTTGCCGCTTTTCAACCATAATTAATTCAGGCTTCTGTTACTAATTAATTTGGCTGAGCTAATTAAACAAAAGAGGCACCTTGGGTTCCTATCTTTCCTTCCCTCCTTCCTTTTCTCCTCTGTCCTCTGCCATTGCTCGGCTTTTTTTCCTGGGATTTTCTGTCAGCGGGACAATTCAACCAAAAAAGCCCTAAAAATTTGCCCTCTTCATCATACTGATGTTATATAATTTCCTGTATTATGCATGTTTTGCCTTTATATGTTATCTAAGCTCTAAGTAAAGTACTTCTGATGAAGAAAAATTTAATATTTCATCTAACAGTACATTATAGAAATGGTTATACTAAATATTTAGACATAATGGATACACCATCTATGTATATTTCAGGATCATCTTGGGTTACCACAACAAAACTGATGTTGAGAGTAGTGCAGTATAAATGAAAAGTGAAGTGACATTCAGCCAAGTATGGTGACCCATACTCAGAATTTGTGCTCTGCATTTAACCCATCCGAAGTGCACACACACAGAGCAGTGAACACACACACACACACTGTGAACACACACCCGGAGCAGTGGGCAGCCATTTTTATGCTGCGGCGCCCGGGGAGCAGTTGGGGGTTCGATGCCTTGCTCAAGGGCACCTAAGTCGTGGTATTGAAGGTGGAGAGAGAACCGTACATGCACTCCCCCCACCCACAATTCCTGCCGGCCCGGGACTCGAACTCACAACCTTTCGATTGGCAGTCCGACTCTCTAACCATTAGGCCACGACTCCCCTACAAACACCTAGACCTCATCTTTAATTATCAGTGGATGATAAAAAAAAGGAGGTTGGCATCTCAATAAGCTGAGCAATGCCTCTAGCGACAGTCACATGACTCTCCAGTTGTAACAAGAAGCAGGTGAACAGCATCATCCTACATCCTTCTGCTTTTTGAAGAGAAAGAAGCACTTTTCTGCTCTTAAGAGCCGTCTAGACAAGCACCAGATCACCCGCAGAGAGCATGCACACTAAGTGAAAAGCCTCAAGGTTCAGCATTCCTCTACTTTATATTTGAAGTTATTTTTCTTGCTACAGTTTGTGTAGAATGAGGTCTTGCATGCATCACCATAGCACTCTTTGGCAGCATGTCAAGTATAGAAAAGACATAGCAAGATTATGTGGAGGTCATCTCCTTGTACATGGATGGGAAAAGAAAGGATTAGCATGAAATCTGGTAAATATGCATATTTTTTTATATATTCTCCTATCCCATCTTATTATGCACTTCAACTAAAAATAGAAAATGCTTGCATTTATCCACAAAAAGGGATTATAAAGCGATCTATCGAAATACTTTTTTGATTCTTTATTAGTTTATAAATCCATATTAACCTTTTTGTACCGTTCAAAAAGCAGTTATCTTAGTTTCTTAGTAAGTTTTGTTTATATTTTTTATTTAGATTTAATCCTTATATTTTCTGTTGTCACTTTAATATTATAATCATCTGGTTTTCCATTTTTATGTGTTTTTATATACAGTGAAAAAAATTATATAGTGCTTATATAATATATTATATATAATTATATAATATAGTTATAGATTTTTATTTATTTGTATTAGTTTATTTAGTTTTACGTATTTTTGGTAATTCAAGATAAATTAAACGAAAAAGAGAAGTGATTCAGGAACTAGCTGAAATAAAACATTCATATTAATAATAATACAACTTTTATTTCATTTCAGTTAATTTATTTCAAGTAGCAAAAATTTGTGTGTGGGGGAGGAGTGTCACGGTGTCTGGTCTGTGTTTCCCCGGGTGTCCACTAGTGGTCTCACTTCCCCATAGGCACCTCACAGCAGGCACTTCATTTCCCACAAAGCCTTGTCCCTTCATCACCGTAATTGCCCACCTGTTAATTGCTCTCAGGTGCCTTCACTTTCATCGTCATTATCCTGTCTATTTAAACCTGTCTGTTTTCTCTCTCTGTGATGGAGTCCTTATTTTCCGTCATCTGGTTTCCTCGCGTTCCTTGTGTTTTGAGTTTCTTGTTCCTGTTTGTTTGTTCCTGGACTGATTTTTGGTTATGACCCCCTGCTTGTTTTGATTCTGATTTTTGGATTACCCATTAAACACACACTGCTCTTGGATCTCTCGTCTCCTGTCCCGATTGTTACAAGGAGGTTTAGTTTTTGTATGTATTTATGTATTTATTTATGTTTTAGTTTTGATGAACTAAAATATCCTTGGCAAGGACTGGACTTTGGGATGCATAGTGCATACAGTCCATCAAGCCCTGGCCCAGAATTCACCACTCCTAATGGGTGCTTATATTAGGGGTTAATGTCCATTGTCTAAATGCATAGGGATGTCAGATTCAATAGCTGGAGGAAAATGACATTGAGATTGTGAAGGAATTGGGTTCCTGTGAGACTGGTCCAGCTTTCTGATACTGCTAAACCCTCTACTACTAGAAAAGCATATCAGAGACTCAGTGAGGTCTAATAGTTTCACAACTTGTATATTCCAAAACATAGTTCAGGTCTACTCTGGATCTCATGCTGGGATACTGGCAAGGTCACATCTTGCCCATAGTGAGGAAAAAGATCTTTTAGAGATTAAGTTACAGCCACACTAATGCTAAGTATCTGCTTACCTGTTCACCATAATTGCTGTGATGGTGGTGTACATCTGTTGCAACTCTGAGGGACCTTTGCAAGGCTGGAGAGAGAAGTGCTCTGGGGCTCCTCTCGCCTTCTGGACAGCACTTTTTCCTTGTCACACACCAATGCAGAGGATGGCTTGAGCAAAGGAAACCAATTCTCTGTCTAATATGGAGTATTACAGTGATTATCACAATGGTCACAAAATGTAAGAGTTATTTAACAACATTGTTGATATTGATGACAGTCAGGACTAGTTTGTGTGAGCAAATCTTAAGATAACACCTTGTGAGGTCTTCACAGCGCGTGCCAGAGCTTCTTTCTTCAAGCAATAATGAACACAGTGCAAAATCACAAGGATCGATTTGGGAACAAATTACTCAACTGATTCTTTTTAATGAGTCAACGAGTTAATGAAGATTCACACTGTCTCATTTAATAATTGCTAAAACTCTGCTGTGTTGTTATATACCATATTTAAACTTTTATATATAAAAAAAATAAAACATGCAGAAATACTGTATTCTTACAAAACAGAGTGGAAAAAATATATATGACACAATTTGCAGCATGTAATGCTAATTAAACCATTTTTGAACAACCATCTTTATCTAGCAGTTCTATTATTTGTCTCTTAAATGTTTAATCCCTCTGTCTTAAATAATCTGCACTTAGTTTAATTTTGTTTTACATTCTTGAACACTGTGTGAATCAGAACAGAAGGCGCACTGACCCAGAAATTATGACAGCAGCAAACATCTCTGTGATGCTCACTGTTATATTGTTTTATAACTGTTTATATTGGCAGATGTTTAAGAGCTCTGTGATTGATATAGCAACAAAGCGGGTTCAAAGATTTCTATAGTTTGTTTGGAGATTTTGTTACTCTATATTGTTAAACAGCACTAAGCGGATCAAGCAAGGTTGTTCTGGCCCCCAGGGGCCTCTGGTAACTATGGTGATGTACTTAATTGATGCATTGATTGCCTTGATTAATGGAGAGCAAGAGCAAAGACAGATGCTCGATGCTGTTGAGCTCTCACTACAACAAAGCGACGGCCGTGGAATCATGTGGGATGAGCACCTTCATGAATGTAAAGTGATGTAGGCCTGCTTCATAGCACTCTTGTTATGTCAACCTGTCAATTTGTGTTAACCGTGCAATTCATTTTAAAGACACATTGCTGATTGCATTTCAGGTTCTGTTTTCAATTTTTGACTGCTGTGCTGGTCAGGCGTAATGAATAAGCTTATTTAGTTGCTTCTTTGTCAGTTCAAATATGAAATTTTTTATAATTATGCTGTAACACTTTACAATAACGTCTTTGTTAATATTAGCTAATTTGTCAACATTAGTCAACTACATAAATTAACAGTGTAACAAAGACCAAAACCAAAATATAGCATTTATTAATCTTAAAGGAATAGTCCCCCACACCAACCACAAAATTTAATTAAATAAAATATTTATTCATCTTCAGACTATCCAAGATTTAGATTAGCTTGTTTCTTCATCAGATCAGATTTGGCAAAAAAATTGCATTAAATCACTTCTAACCAAAGGAATCCTTGCAGTGAATGGGTGCCGTCAGAAGACAGTCTGAACATCTGATAAAAAATATTACAATAATCCACACATCTCCTGTCAATTAATGAACGCACTGTGAAACAAAAAGCTGTGTGTTTATAAGAAATAAGCCCATCTTTATCTATCTGTTATCTTGAATATCTCCTCCAGTGAAAAAAAATTGTTTTGTCTGATTCAGGAGAGAAATATGCACAGATCAAGCACTGTTTACAAGTAAAAACAAAACCCCTCTAAAAACAATTTTTTATGTGAGAGGAAATCAAGAAGTGTTATCATGGATTATGGGTTGTGTTTGGGCCAGAAGTGATGGTTCAAATTTAAAACGCCTTAATTATGGATTAAATATGGATTATTGTAATTTTATTATTTGCTGACTGCTGTTAACAAATAAAATCTTATTGTAAAGTGTTACCAAATATGTTTAAAATGGATAACAAAAAATATGACAGTGTCAAAAAAACAAACAAACACACAAAAAAACTAAACATAAATTTATATCAGATAAGCCTACAAAATATTAAATAGCTTGGATGTGATGATAATGGGCTCAGAAGTACAATTTAAGTATAATATTAATATGATCTTAAATTTAACTGAACATATATCATTAAATATATCTATGTAACACTTTGCCATAAATTGGGCATTTTAGTAGCTCTTCAGCATGAAACACACACACACACACACACACACACACACACACACACACACACACACACACACACACACACACACACACACACACACGTCAATCAAAATAATAATATTTACTTGGAAAATTATTTATTATTCCCATTATACATAATTTCACAGGAAAATATTGGTGTAATATTTGTCATTTGATATTCAGATTATGAGAACACTTTTCTTCCCTATTTTAACCCTTGGATTTTCATGTTTAATTTATTCAACACTGACCGTGCCAACGTTTCTCTTTTTTCTTCTTCTGTCAAATAATGCATATAATTCAGCTTCCTTCCTTTCCTTTCTTTATTTTCATCATTGGAGGGCATTAACTCTGTGCAGCTGTTTTCCAGCTGCACGTCATTATGTCTGCAACAGCTGTTGACACCTAAATCACGGCAGAAGGAAGGTGCTACAAATGTACTCCTTTTTTAAGTGTGTAAATATGACTTAATCAGTCGCCCTCCACATGTTCTCTCTCCCTCTCTCTTCTGCCGTGTCCCTGATCTCCAGGTAATCTAGGTACTAAAGTAGAGCTCATAATTTCAAAATAAGACAGAATTAAACAGCCTCTGACAGCCATTTCCAGCCTCTTTTGCCAAGATGCTTTGCTTCACAAGTAAATGGCTCCTATCTGACATTTACTGCCATTTACTCCCCTGTATGAAATAGGAATGGGTCGATTTTCTTCATGAACCAGTGACAACCGCAGCAAGAAATAAACCTTGTTTTTGAAACCAAAGACAGGAAATAGGTCCCTCTCAGAGCCTGACAAACAATCCGGATATTCAACCTAGTTTAACGAGTCTTTGCCCAAAATAAAAAAAGTGTTATTTACAAATATATCCACAAATATTAGTATGCTACAGAATTGTGCTGTCTTCATGCGTAAATGTGATCAAATAAATGGCTTTTTTGGTGTTTTTATGTGTATGCAATATTATCTCTTATAAAACAAGAACAATACCGTCTTTAATGGCCATGCTACAGCGCCGTAAGATGTTTTTCTTCTTGTCTTCATGTTTCTAGGTCACGGTTTCATTGGTTGTTGCTATTCCAGCTATTAGGAAGTAGGAATATCATAAAGGATTTGATACTTCCTGCTGGCATGGAAATGTCTCTCACTATGAGTTAAGACCTCCTTTTCCCCTTCCTCTCTAGCTCCTCTACCTCTGTGACATCTGAAATGTGAGCTGTAATTTCATTCGTGAGTGTGAGCGGATCTCAAGGGTGAGGATCCTGTGAATTTTTCAGTTTTGCTGTGAGTTAAAGGTGTTCAAAGATCTGGGTCAGTACGTTTTTTAAAGAGATGAATATTTTATTCAGCATTAAATTGAACAAAAGTGACAGTGAAGACATTGATAATGTTACAAAAGATTCCTATTTCATATCATGTTCTTCTGAACTTTTTATTCATCCCAAAATCATGTTTTCCAAGAAAATGAGAAGCAGCACAACTGTTTTCAACACTGATAATAATAGAAATACTTCTGGAGAAGCAATTTTTTTAAAATTATTTTTTATTATTGTTTTTTAAATACATAAATGAAATTCTAATATTTCACAATACTACTGTTTTAGCATTAAATAAATGCAGCTTTGATGAGCATAGGTGGCAAGGTTTTAAGTGTCAAATCCAGTTATATTTCTCTCTCTTTCTGACCTTTACAATTAAACTGTCTGTTGAAGCTAGGCCTTTAAGATGTCTGTGTAAACACCTTCCTTACATGTGTAATGAGTAATAGAGCTTTGTTGTGTGCTGATTAAAAAAGTAGATTAGGTAGGTAAATAAAGTATGTTATTAATTATAAAAGTAAATTAGTAAAAGGTCAGTTTTGATTCAAAGCTGACTTTAAGGACAGAGCTTCAGCCCCATTCATTCCTGAGTGAAATGCCTCGAACACAACCGTGACTTCCCTTTTCCTTCAAAGGACAAAAAATCAATCCTGCGGGCCAGGGAAAGAACAGGGGGAAAAAGGAGACCAAACATAGTGGAATAGATGTTTTCGGCTCTTTTTGTTTTCTAGCCTCAAACTACTCTCAAACTGCACAATGTAACTTGCATATTAATGCATACAAAAGCAATCAGCTGCAGCAGCAAAGCACCTAAACGTCCTGACAAATATGTGGTTTTGTTTCAAAATCTTAGTAATTACTCTGTAAAATACAAGTTAAATACAAAGCAATGCTTGGGCTTACAATATCTCATGCCAATTTTGCTAGTATTTTCCATTTTGGCGAATTGTAAGCAAATTTGTATGACCCAGTGATGGATGGATTTGTATGAATTTTGTGATTCACTTCATACAAATTTATACAAAATAGCAAAATTAGAAACAGCTTTATCTCTCTCTTTAACACCAAATACAAATTATTCAGGCTGTTACATCTTCTACCATGAAAACACAATGCCAAAACAATCCCACTGAGTCTAAAAGAAGAATTACACATATTTCTGTCCTTCCTTAATGGCTTTTAAAAAGCTACACTTGCTATTTTAATAATAAGAAAGACTGTCTTACATAAATATTTTAATGATCTTAATAAATTAAAAGGCTGATCAGAGACCCACAGAGCAGAAAGTTTCCATGAAAGTTAATTCGTCTCTGTTTATCAGATGATTAAGGTGAGAAAAGAATAGAAGTGAGTCAGAGAAAAATAGGATGAGTACATCAGGCTAGAAAGAAAGAGTGATGGGAAATAGAGGTATAAAGTGATTGGGGAGTTGAGCTGATGGAAATGGAGGGATCGGGAGAGAGAGATGAGCTCGTCTGGAGGAGAGAGAGAGAAAGAGAAAGAGGGAGGAGTTTGATTGCAGAGACATTTTCCACCCTCTTTCTCTCAGTCTCTCCATCTATCCATCCATCTCATGCACTTACTCTCTGCCAGAGGAATATCTGGGAAAAACAAACATGAGGGATTATATGTCACGGAAACACACACGCATGAACACAAATCAAAACAAACACACTGATAAGAGTTTTCCTGATGGAGAAGAAGAAGGAAATGGATGCAGAAATTATGCATAATGGGGAAGGTCTGAAATATGCAAAGCTGCCAAGGACAACAAGTGAACAGACACATACAGCTTCCCTGATTCAGTTAAAGAGTTAGAAAGTCTTTTTTAAGCTTTGCACAAATATTTTTTTCCAAGGATCAATGAGAAAAAAAAATAGGACAGGGCTTGATTTCATGCATCAGGCATCGATTAGATTGTAAAAGTGAGTGTTCTGTAGCGAAATGAATGAGGGGAGGGGCTAAAAACGAGAGGTCTTCTGAATAGGAAAATCATTTCATTGGAAGAGCAAAAGTTGAAAGTTTAAAATATGCATTTATGAATGTAAATAGGGTTAACTTTGATTTCATGTTGAACTAATCTGAACGAACTGGGCTTTCAACTGCCTGCAACAAGACATGATTGATGCAAATACATAACATATACACATCATAAAACATAGACTGAATCTGGGTCATCCTTTTCTCAGTCATAAATGAAAGGTCAACAAGATCTGGACCTGTGGAACAAATCAGTATGTGGTATACAGTGACTCCGCCACACTTATGAGTGTAGGACATTGTGTGTGTGTGTTTTCCCCATAACTCCCAACAAAATGTTCCCAAAAAAAATCCAATCATGTCCTTAAATGTGAAATGATTAATGAAGAAAGAACATGATGGTTTTTTGAATCATTCTAAAAATGTAAAATGTCTTTTGAGATTTGAGTTTGTGTTGGTCAATATGATTATCCGCATATGAAAATGACAGAAGTCTACAGTATGTCTTCATTTAGCTTATTTAATATGTGTAATGAGGTTGCTTAATCATGTAGAGTACCTAAAAATACTAAAAAAGTATATATGTATAATTAATGAATATCTGTGTCTGCATTAAGGATGCACAAAATATGTCATCAGCTCACATATTTATTATTATTATTTTTAAATCCGTTAAACTTTTTTAAAATAAATGTGTTATATTGCCTGATATTGTTTCTGCCTATTAAAAAAGATTTAGTATTTTTTTGCCATAATCTAGTACTAACTAAAAGGGACAGATTAATATATCAATGAAATTATGCCATAATTATTAAATTTATATACTAGCCTAGGGTTTCCCCTTTAACAGTGTGTTTTATTTGGCAAGGAAATATATATATAAAATATTAACCATAACATAAAATAATTTTTTATGTATCTGTATCCAAAAAGTAGTAACTGGTTTACAGGATAGCATTGTTACCAACATAAACATTGTTTTATGAAACTAGTCAATGCAAATGAGATGCTATACAAACTATGTTGATTCAGGTTTTATTACGAGTAACATTACAATTGCTTTTCCTTTTTGCTTCTTGGTTCGAGGTTCAGTTGTGTGGCTTCAAACTACTTCCACTGAATATAGTAGCCTGCATCTTTCCTTTATGGATATGATGTAAACATGCATCTACTGTAAGTATGATGAAAAGTATTCAGTTTCTGTGGAAATCTGTCCCGACAGCTCTAAAATTTCAATACAGTAAATATAAATAAATGTAATTATTATAGGCTTATCACAAGTTGAGGCAAAACACAGTTTGAAAGATGTTTATATAATGTACTTACTTTGAATAAAAAAATTACATAGTTTGTTTCACATTAAATGCCAGTAAAACCTCTTTCTTGGACCTTCAGAATTCAGATCCTTGCTGAGATGAACCGAACAGACAGATAAACACAAAGCAAATGTGTACATGGGATTATCCAACACTCTCAGAAATAAAGGTACAAAAGCTGTCACTGGAGCTATACCTTTCCGTACACTTTTGTATCTACTGGGTTCTAATATGTCCACTTTAAGTACTAATATGTACCTTTATTTCTGAGAGTGAAGGCCACTTGCCTCCATTTAGAAGAGAAATGGCATGATCAAGCCGGAGAGAGAGAGAGCATCTGAAATGATTAAGGGTAAGTTTCCCCCGACCTGAACGCTCATTGCCCCTTATTTCTCCCACGAGACCTCTGGACTCATCCGCTCCTTCCCTGTGGTGCTGAGAATCGCTGCTGTGCCAGAGCAATAATTCATAAACACAGAACCAGAAAGGAGATTGATTTTGAGTACAAAGATGCTATGGGAAGAGAAGGAAATAGAAAAATGCATGGGAATCAATGGTGAAATGACCAAGGCAATGGGTTCAGTTCGGATAGAACACCTTGAATACACTGTAAAATTGACAACGTAAATATGGAAAAATAAGTGATCAAAATCAGTAAAGACTGGATTGCGTGAGATGATTCTGAGATGATTGCCCCAGCTTCAAAATCCCTTTCTGCCGCTGGCTGCGGTCTGTTTTCTGAAACATCAGTGTTGTAGAGCAGCCCGTTTAAATGAGTCAGAAATATTTAAAAGCAATCAGAGCTCATAGAGCCACCGGCAACCAAAACACTCAGTGAAAACATTATCATATATGCAAATGATTCTTTCTTTCTTGCTCTGTTCTTGTTGTTCTTTACTTGACCTCGTTTATTTTCTTTCTCTGCTGCTTTTTATCCAACTCTCAGTGGGTGAATTTTACGAAAGCTGTTGGGAAAGTGTGCAACAGTTTGTTGCATTGTGACAATATTTTCATGACAGTTAAGCACATTTAAACCCCGCCTCCCCAGCTGTCAGCAGCAGCTCAGACTTATTTTTGCGAAACCGGAAATATGTTGCTCTCGGTACATTTCACTGCACTTTTCAGGTGACACATCCACTCATCTCATCCATTGTAGCATGTTTTTCACACAAGTGCAACGTTGTACCAGGTGAGGTACTGAGCAAGTTTACTTCATCAGAAAAGCCATACATTTAGAGCTGGTTAAGTGATGCAAATTTCAAATTGTATTACAAATAATTGTGCAAGGAATCTGGCAAAAATAAGTCTTTATCAATACTTTGGCCCTGTAATCACAATATGAAATTGTGTTGGCTGACTTTATAGACACTCCTCCTTTTTAATGTATTTTATTATTCATTTATTTTAAGATTTTGTAGTTGTAATTTATGTATTATTCTGCTTGGTATTTTATTATACTTGGTATTTTATTTTATGGAAATAGCAGTGATAATATTGCAGAATTTTAATTGCTGAATTTGTGGCAAATGGGTCTGTTATCTGTGCTTTATTCTGTGTAGAAAACAGGTAAAGACATTTAAAACAATTATGCATTGTATTTAGTATTAGTATGGATGGATAAGTATTTAATTTTACATTATAATGAATATTGGGAGGAATGCATTTAGTTATCAGGAAAATTGTCACAATGCAAAAATATATTGATATATCTACGGTACTCAAAACGTATTTATCTTATATAAATAAAAAAGCTAATACATTCTGGCATTTTATCACAAACTACAGCAACTACTCGAGTAAGTTCGAGTTCAAACATGCAATACATATAATATCTACAATATTCTACATTCATCAAATATTCTATATTTTTCCTGAGATTTATCCAAATATTTTCGCTTTTCCAAGATAAGATCTATCATTTCCCTAAACCCTAGAATTCACTCTCTCCTCAGTCCATATTTCTGGATTCACTCTTCCGTCGTTCCTTCCTCTCCATGATCCCTCCGTTCTGTTAATCCCCTGCTGCTTCCTGCCTATCATCTCAGCCAAACCCTAAAGAGCGCTGTACATGTGCCACACACAGTCACACACACAGATTTGTGACCTGCTGTCTCAGTAAACACTGCTGCAGTCATCTGTTGAACCACAGGATTTGGTTTTCACAGATAGAAAGAGAAAAACGCAATAGATAATTGACACACAAAAAATGAAAGCAGGTTGTGGTAAACATAAGGCAAAGTGGAGGCAGAAACAGAGGGAAACGACAGGACTATTTTTGAACAGTGAGAACAAAACATGGGACAAAACAAAGGAGGGAGAAGGTGTCAATGACAGAGAGAAAAAGGGAGAGGGGGGCGAGTCAGCAAACGAAATGCGTTCATTCGCTCACGAGACAAACTGAGTGAGAGAGAGAGAGGGAGAGAGGGAGAGAAAGAGAGAGAGTGTGAGCCACTATCATTCGTTCCTGACTCCACACGGGAACACACCATCCCTGGAACACGGAGTCTGGCTGGGAGCGGAGAAACGGGAATGCACTGGGACGAAAAAACTGAGGAGAATAAATATTACCTGCCATCTGTTGGTCTTCTTCACTCATCTGTCATCCACTGTCACTTTTTTTTCTTTTTCTGAGGAGAACTTCTTCAGAGCCTCCAGTGAAAACACATACATATAGAGATATATCTATAACAATCCTATACATATATCAATATACAGTATGCCTGTTTTCATAAACAGCGTATGGGTAAGCAGATGGATTCAGATTCTATGCTTTTCCTCCAGAAGCATTTCCTCCACTATAGGAAGCTGATCTGTTGCATTCTGAGACGTGTGCATCAGCACCACGCGTCCACATGGAGAAAGAAAGGGAGCTTAGATAGGTGCTTTGGGAGCTGGATTAGATGTGCTGTTCTGTCTTTTCGTGTATGTGTGTGTGTGTGTGTTCGTTTTGTGCTTTTTGTGTGTGAAAAAAAGGGGCCGTAATGATGAGACCCCTTTCTTTCTTTCTTTGTTTGGATGAGTGTGTGTGTGTGTGTGTGTGTGTGTGAGAGAGAGTGTGTGGTAGATGACAGATAACAGAACTGAGAAGTAATGATAGAACTGAGAAGAAGAGGCCCCAAAGAATCCAGAACCAGAGAAAAATGTGTTGACGTTGCTCAGAGGTTGCTCTTTTATTACTCAGGAGACATCTCACTTCGGTTTCTTTGAGTAGCAACTTGTGTCAGATGTTTCTCCTGAAATCTCTTTGGAGAAACAAACAGAAGCTAAACTAATACTGTGAATAGCGTAGCTCATTTAGATTTCCATCAAAATGAGTTTGAGTTCATACTAAAATGGCAGACTTTGGTGTCTTGGTCAAAACAAAGGATAGTTTGAGGCAACTTTTAGATCTCTGTTGAACCTCTCCTCAAGAGAAGCACCCATTTTAACTGGAGACTGTGGTCTAGAAGAAAGAATGGAGATGTTACAGAGATCTTATTTGTGACTTCTCTTTCCTGTGGGGTCTGGGAGTAGGCTTGTCAGTGAGAGAGAAGCAGAGAGCGTCTGTGAACGAGAGAGAATATCTGATCAAAAGTGCCCAATTCGAGAAACAGCTGCATGATTACACACAGAACAGAGTTCAGCAGATCAGATCAGACCTGTTAGTTTGAGATATTTGAAAAGAAGTGGGCTAAGAAGAGTTGTGTTTTGGTTATGTTTTGGCTTCCGATAAAGAGCAATCGAGTGAAAAAAAAAACAATCTGCAATGTTGCTCATTCTGATCTAAGATCTTAGCACACGCATCTTTAAAAGGTCCAACACGTTGTATTTATACCAAAATATTTTATTTTTAAAGTGTCCATTTTACGTATATATTTTTTTTTACGGTTTTATGATTACAATCATTAATCATTATATCTAATTTATATTTTATCTACCTATCTATATATTTATACTTAAAACTACAGTATATATTGCAATTAACATTTATGTATTCAGAACTGTCAGCAAAAATATTTGGGTGGCAATGCATGAAATATATTTTGACCCAAAAGCATATAGTTATAGTATACATTTATATATTCAGACTTATACATATATATTTATAGTATATTATATGTTTATTACTTATCAATAACTGTTACATGAACATCTTCGCATAATCTTTTTTGGACTGAAAAGGGGAGTTTATGACAGTATGTTTGGTGTTTTGTCACAGGGGACAGAACTGAGCAGAAGGAAGACACCTTGATTGTGAAAACAAAAGCATCAGGAGGACTAAAGAACAACAGATATTCATTTGAGAGAACAGTACAGTGTAAAACACTGAGAATGACTTGTGGAATACCTCCGAACTGTAGCGTGAGGCATCTCTTCCTCGCTGGCATCACGCAGTGTTCAGTGGGACAAAGATCACGTATAAGGCTTGATTCCAACAGTGTCATTTCTTCAGGCTTCTGAATCGGAATTCTACTAAGTGCTGTTTTTTTGTGTTTTTTTCTCGGGCCACGAAACAGTTTGTCTCAAGGTTAGATCTTCGAAGCTGGAGTCTCTCCAAAGGGGAGGAATCTTGCTCGCTCTCGCTCTCTCCCTGTAGTGATGACAAAGAAGAGCACGTTGTGTGCTGAAGTGGCGTGGAAAGCTCTCCGTCTCGTTCCCTGATGAGGGCTGCATTCCCTGTATCAGCTTGCCGTTTAGGAGCCGGACAACAAGTCAGCATTAAACCTGCTCTAAACTTGAACTCTTTGCTCAGTAAACTTGCTTTCTTGGTTCACATTAAGTAAACTCTGTTGGTTTAATTGTACCCAGTGACGCTGTTGCATTCTTGGATACGCATTGTGGGATTACTCAAAGAGGATCATGGCTGCCTCACACCTGTTTTTGAATGTGTTGACTGCCGTTTTACTGTTGAGCTACATTTCTTACGGTCAAAAATCCAACACCGCCAGCACAGGTGAACAAGCCACAAATCGGACGGCTGCTCCGTCTGGTGCCCCGGAGGTCACACTCGCAACCCCGGGATCAGACGCAGATGAAACCCCAGTGGCTGGCAGCCGCTGTTGGGGTTACTATGATGTAATGGGCCAGTGGGATCCTCCGTTTAATTGTAATGCAGGAATCTACCTGTTCTGCTGTGGCTCCTGCTACTACCGATTTTGCTGCCAGTTCAAGGTTCACAGTCTGGACCAGACGTCTTGTTCCAATTACGACACGCCGGTGTGGGCCAACACAGGCAAGCCGGCGGCTCCAGTGACCGATGTCCAGGAGGAACCGGATCGAGACCGCACTACCATGATCGTGTACATAATATGCGGAGTGGTGGCCATCATGGTGCTGGTTGGGATCTTCACCAAACTGGGCCTGGAAAAAAGTCAAGGAGGACAGACGGACATGACAAACTCCAGGTGAGTGGGAGTTAATTCGATTCTCAGAGATGTCTCATTTAAGTATCAACTTTGCATTAGATTTTGCTTCTTATAATTACTGAAGAGACTTAAAAATTTGAATCTTTGACATTCAGTAAATGTATGAAATGTATGTAAAGATAAAGCCTTTTGGTCTGAGTTTTTATAGTAGTCTTCTGCATCTTGGCAGATCTGAGCAATGTTTGAGTTTTCTTCAGAAATTGTAGAAGAAACACATATGAGTGGCTTTTTCTCAGCAGAAAAATCTGCTGAGTAGGAGACTTAGAGTTAGACCAAAGTCTCTATTTGTTTGTCTGTATTTGCAGACTAGCTCTGTACAACCATAGGAGAAACATTTTGAGTTCCACAAAGACATTTTTGTCATCTACATTCTTAAAAATAAGATTTTTTTTAAGTAATGTTTTTTTTTTTTTTTTTTTTTTTTTTTTACATTCATATGGTTCCATGAAGAACCATAAGAGCTGTTTCTTGTTGGCTTGTATGAGGTTCTGCAGATTACTGAACAGTTCTTGACAGAAATGAAATGAAGTGAAATGAAGTGAAATGAAGAAATGTTCTTTGGGGAACGGTTCTTCTATGGCACTGCTGTGAAACCCCAATGTGGAACGTTTATTCTTTAGAAAACTATATATGTTTATGTTTTGAAGAACTCAGAATCCAATCTGAAGAATTTATAATGTAACAATTTTTTTTTACCTAAAAAAATCATAGGCTAAATCCAGCTCAAGCTCCAGCTTGTTTTTTAAGAACCTTATAGAACCTTATATTATTATTGATGAGACAAAAGATGAATATTAAGGTGTTGCAAAGAACCAACAAAGACTTAAAGAGGGGGCCAAACAACTGAGACCACGGGTGTAAAAGCTACTATGATTACAGATTATATTGTTAGAATAACAAATAGAAACAATATCTTAGTACTTTGTATATTCTTTATTGATAGGAGTTCTCGAGCTCATATGTTCCCCAGCATCATTTAAGACAACCCTAAGAGTATATTTGTGCTCCAGTGGAAGAAAGAACATCTGACCATCTGTACAAAGAGTCACATAAGTGTCACAAATTACCTTATTTGATTAGTAACCTAGAAATAGTGCTAAATCTGATATAATTTAGATTTTTTTAAATAGAAACTTTAATTGTATCAAATCTATCAAAACTTTTATAGATTTTAAACTCTATAAAAAAGTGTGGGTTCAGGCTTCTGCTTCCTACTGTATTTCTCTTCCTACTGATATTTCTAACATACATTCATGTTGATTTCTCAAAGCTTGGCTTTTGTTTGGGTGGAACTGTACAGTACGAGCTGCGATCAGTTCAAAAGAAGAAGCAAAATGAAACATTTATATTTTTGGTACTCCTCTACTATGTGTTCTGACTATATGACGTTTGTGGAAAAAAAAGAAAGAAAAGAAAACTATTTTAATGCACTCAACACCATCATAATGTAAATAAAGTTGACACTTTGGTCTCTCTTCAGCACGGGGAAGCGTAGCGCTGTCCTCCGGGGCTGTAAGAGTGGGACGTCAGTCCAGCTATCTGTCTCTCATCCGTAATGTGGCATGGCAGACAGACACCACCATGATTTAATGAGGGCTATTGATAAGAGCTGGAAGCATGCCATGCCCGAGATAGAAAGCGCGCGCGAGAGAGAATGAATGATAGATTATCCATCTGATGCTGATTTTAGCGGGTGGATAAAAACAAATCTCTTATGCTTTGTGAAGCAATAATAAAAAAAAATCACATGGCAGAGATGCATTTCTAAATGTATTAAAATTGATAAGAGTTTCTGTTGGTAATGATAGGTTTGAGATGCACACAATGACAAACGCAGTGTAAGAAGGGCAAGCTAGTGAAGTGTATAGCCAGCTTTTTAATTTAACACGATTTATCATAGGAAAGCTTAATGAGGCTCGATAAATGGGTGCCAAAAGCAGTGAATAGTTTGTGTTATAATGGCGCAACTAAACATATCCAGTGTCTGTTGGGATGAAACACAGAGGCACACTGAGGAGAGAAAGAGAGTGATTGTATTGACCAGCTCTGAGAAATCCAATGAGGCCAACATGACTGGATTCACCAACACAAACATGGGCCAGTATAGAGACCAACGTGCTCGCACACACATACACAAAACCCATCCTATGCCACTGACCTTATAAAATCACAGGGTCAGAACAGTGACTAATGACTGGTGAAATGTCTAGAAACCCAAATGACGTGCTTCATTTGAGTGTGCGCACTGAGCAAACTAACCGTGCCGGCTTGAGACGTTCAGGTTTTATGTTTTTATGCATAATCTGACCTTTCATAATTACCTTTGGTGTATTTGAAGGGTGTATTGCGTCTGAGTGCGCTTGCAAACTGTGTTCGCTGGTGTGGGTTTGTTTTTCATGTGTAAAATCAATTCAGTTCAGCATAAAATGATGCTTTTTCTGCCACTACTCGAGTGATGGCTGGACTGTGCGAGTGCTCTGCTTTCTACTTACATAATCTTTATTTGCATGCTTGACACGTCTCTTGGTCAGACATACCAAGTTTTACTAAGACAAAGTTAGTAAACGGGGAGCCAGAGAGTCTTTTGGAGAGCATTTGTGTGCTTACGAAGTAAACATCGTACATCTGTGCCGAGTGCCTCTATTACATGATCATCCAGGCAACAATGGAAGTGGCTCTGTAATGTTTTTTTAATGTCTAAAATGTGTGAACAGGCAAATAATGCTTCCCATTGAGAGGCTGGGAGAAAAGAAAGAGCACAAGAAGGACACAAGTAAGGGCAGTAACTTGTAAAGTTTTTAATGAGTGTGTCCTCAGTAAACACCAAGATGCCTGCTTTCTAATACATGCACCATGTTGCCAGGAGTTAGCAAATATTGGTTAATTTGAAAAAAATTATTACCAGTGGGCTATGTTGCAATGCTTTCTTTTGAAGATGAACTTCACTTTCAGCCTCCACGTCCTGGTCAAAATCTCTGTTTCCGCCAGGTCAAAGAAAAGGGTTGAAGGTTTGTCTGCATGGTTAGCATGGTCCAGTTAACCCCTGCTGGTTGATGTCATAATTACACCATCTGGTTCTGAAGTGTGTCTTCTTCAATTCCAAAGTAGCTGTGCATTCTAAAAAAAAATTTGTGAGTGACATATAAATCACAGATAATTCATTATATTATCATAATTATATGCTTTTACATTGGCCAATTTTTGGAGGGCTCATAAAGCCTACTGTATCATTTGATAAATTATAAACATGTTATAAAAATGCTGAAAAACCTTTTGCACACAATTTACTACATGCCTTCAGTCATATGAAGCTTATACTTCTTTGGCAAGCAAAAAGCCTATTAGTACAATTCCAAAAATGATGAGGTCATGGTTCCCATATCTATTTGAAATCTTTACTGTTTTATTTTTTAATAATGTAAAGTAAACAGAAAAATAAAAACATTTACTGGACTGAATCAACTTAGGTTTACATTATTATCCATACATCTATTTGATACAAATGATTAAAATGTGAATTTCAAATTTGATACATTAGTCCTTTGAGGAATGCCGAACACAAAATAAATTATTTTCGAAGAATTTTGAAGAACCAAACATTTGTTGGTCCCCACTGACATCCAAAATAAAATACCAAAATACATTGGAAGTCAATGGGGATTGATTAGCAGCATTCTTCAAAATATCTTCTTTTATGTTCAGTATACAAAAGAAACCCATACAGGTTTGGAACGACATGAGGGTGAGTAATTGATGACAAATTTTAATTTTTGGGTGAACTATGAACTAAACTCCCATTAAATGTCATCTTGGTAAGACATATTATTGGGAGATATAGAGCAACAACTTGTTTAAATGCATTTTATGTGTAAGTAGTCTGCTTTAAATCTCATTGATTACAAACTTTAAAGAATTTAATCTCAATATTTTGGCCATATAAATATTATCAGCTGCACCAAATTGCATATTTTTGCCTAGTTCAGGCCTCCAAGCTTTTTCATTCTTGAGTGTGACCTTCATATATTCCTATATGAGCCATAAAAGTCTGATCTATGATACTTATCGAAAAACACACATGCCAAATAAACTGTTCCATCTCAAAATTATGTATAGGGTTTAATAGGGTTCATAGGGTTAAGAGTCCTCCAAAATTAATATATGGATCTCTCATGGATGTGTACATTTGAAGAACTTGTGGTTCATTTTACGGATAAACCTCACCACAGATTTCTCTTTCTCTGATTTCATAGAGTTTGTTTGCTAGTCTATATTCAGCTTTACTAGCCAGCAGACAGGGCCCACAGAATACAGTGGTGCCCCATTAAAAATGCATTACGACTTCTGATAGAGCTGATTCCCAAAGCTGGCCCTGGAACTATTAATGCGCCAGACAAACAAACTGAGCTCCACAGTGAGTCCACCAAGGCGAGCAGAAACCAGTGGGAGACGTCTCACAGGTCCTTCTGTACAAACCTCATGAATAGCCTACAATGAAACCTGCTGCACTTCACTTAGCCACAGGTCAAAGACTCCCGGGTGTTTTTCACAGCTTCTCAAAAGGAAAGAAAATGCTGAAATTATGAGAACTGATGCAGAATGACTCTTGACACATTTGGCAGTGTAATGAGAATAAATAAAAAAAAATTTAAGTGCAAAAAAAAAAAGCGGGCTCAGAAAAAAAGAATAGAAATGTAATCTATAAAATTATTACATATTTGCGTCCTCACAAAAGCTGAAATTAATGGTAAAATGTATGGAATTTTTATATAAAAACAATTCTGAAGTCTTGATTCCTCCATTATTTGTAATGCTAAACATATTTCCACCTCCTGAGGATTTTGCTAATTACTCTGCCAATTCATAAATTTCCATCAACAACAAATCATGCATATGCTAATACATCTGTTTACCTTTTTTAGAAACTTTCTAGTAAACACATTTGTGTTGTTTTATTCCTAATAAACCTTCTTGCCCTCCATAACGTGCTAATTCATGTTGCTAACTAGTATCCCATTAGCTTACATTATTTGTTGGTGTAAAACTTAGTATCTCCTTGGGGTAGGCTAATTGTTAGCAAAAAATGCTATGTTTTGTAATTTCCCCCCTAGTTACACTTATTGTTAGCATGTTAACACTAACAAGTGGGTAATTGCAATGGCATGTTTGGTTTTGAAATCCCACTCACTGCATACATTTAATGGTGAACAATGTTGTCTTTACCAGTAATTAGCTTCCCATTTAACTGTAGCACAGCCTCATCAGTGTCATTGTGATATTGTTTCCTGTGTGAGAACATAGTTTGATTAGTCATTGTCTGTCTTGGAAAGCATCTCTAAAGAAAAAAAATAAAATAAAATGTTATATATATATATATAGGTCTATATATAGAGGAGACCGGGGGGCTTGTTGTGACGCAAGGAAGTTGTCAGAAGCACTATATCTCAAGATTTTGAGTCAAAGGACCAATTACACAGGTCCAATTGTGTGTTTTCTATTTAAACAGTGACTTTGTGTGTTGGTTTGAAATATCTGCTGTAAAGTCATCTTAAGATCAATTCCATTATCATAAGACTTTTACTAGCTGTGCCATTAATTCTATTAATAATTCTATTATAATCACACATAATATTAGATGAAAACCTTGCAATGAATAAATAAAAAAAAGCAAAGATTTCTTGCCCTGGCAACTAACTGAAATAAGTTAATGAATAAATAATTACTAAAACTGAAATAAAAATAGATTAAACATTAATAGTAATATTTAAAAAAGACAACAAGCACACAAAATTAAACATTAAATAATTAATTCAACTTAAAATGTAAACTTTAAATGAAAATATAAAATTGAAAGCTAATTCAAAATATTATTAAAAATGATAATAGTAAATCAAAGTCAAAGTCAAAGTCTGCTTTATTGTCAATTGTAAATAACTCTAAAGGTTATTTTTCATATTCGGTACTATGTCAGGTATGGCAGTGTTTTTTTTTTTTTTTTTTTTTAATTTTACAATATCTGCTTGCTTAAACAATGTTTTGCTATTTTTGTGCTTAATAATTTAGCTTAGAACATATTATATAGCCTATTAGCATTTCCCTGTGTGACATCTTTCCCCACTATAGGTTGGTATGATCTATATGTCTTTTTTACTTTTTTTCCTGGTCAATAATGGTGGAAATATTCCTTTATTATTATTATTATTTTTTTTTTTTTGGAGACAAAACTTTTGTTTATACAGAAATTGACTGTGAAATATAAACCTATACTAAGAAACGTTCAGTAGAGCAAAAAGTGGGGCAACTAGCCCCAGTCTCCTTGTTGAAGACGTGACCTGTCAGTTTCTCTGCATGCATGGACACATTGAGTCGTGGAGCTCATGCGGGTGACAGAAAATGGGAAAGTCTCATCTACTCATAATTTCCTGTCAGTTTTATTGAGTGTATCTATCATTAAAAACTGCGCCCCTAACCTCACTTTAGCCCCTTTGACAAACCAATAGCCCATCTCACGGTCGTCCTGTTCTGCTTCATTGAAGATTGAGCTACTAAATGGACCATTGCACCCATGATTGTTGCAATTCCTCGAGAAAACTGCTTCCCTTAGCTCAAGAGCAAAGATGTCAGTGATGGATGCTGCCACTACAGATGGATTAGACACCGATTACAGAGCTTCACCGCAGGATACTGCTCTGCCCGAGATTTCATTTTGACTTAAATACCACGAGGAGTAAAGGCTAAAAGCAAAAAATGATGTGTTTTGCAGGGGCAACATCAAAAAAATGATGTCAGAAGACAAACTAGTCTAACGGCAGAAAGACATTACTTAAAGGGACAGTTCAGCCAAAAATAAAATGGTGTCATTGTGTTCTTACCCTCATGTTGTTTTATTCTCACATGACTTTTTTATAGAGAATTTTGTTATTCTATAGAGAAAAACTACTGCAAGAACATCCTGCTACTCTTTTCTATATAATGAATGTAAATGAAGACTGGGCAACCCAGGCACATTTGGAAAAACATGCCAGTGGTGACATTTCTGCAATATGATAATTGTGTTGTTTTTGCATGTTTTGCAGCATTTCTCTTTCCATTCAGTAAAAAAAAAAAAAATATCTCGACAAAAACAAACAAAAGGAGGCTTTTTGCACCTGCACACTGTAAAATAATTTGGCCTCAAAATGTAAATCTCCTTTTCATGCATACAGTACACGTGAAATGGACACACTGAATCATGCTGACTTCAGTTTAAAAAGCTGTAGATGCCTGTGGTGTGTGTGTGTGTGTGTGTGTTTTGTTTTTGGCTTCCACCACACACAGAGCGTATTTGTGATCCCCCACTGTTTAATGGTAACACACACACAACACATACAGTCATTTTACAGCATTGCATAACGTGGGGTGATATTGAATACACCCCGGGCACAGTTTGTGACATCACTTAAATGCATCTCATTTCCCACCATTGTAATATAGCTAATGAACAGCAAACTTAAAACACACACACACACAAACACACACACACACACACACACACACACACACACACACACACACACACACACACACACACACAGTAATCATACAAACTCTGTTTTAAAGTCTAATGAACTGCCTCGCTGTCTACATAGTGAGCATTTTGACTGAAATTGAAGCTCACAATGGTGCTAGCATACACACAACACAAATCAGAGTCCTGGAAGACCCAACATACACTTAAATCCAATAGAGTTTGATATTAACGTAGCTAAGTTAATGCTGCTATACTCAACAACAACAACATACAACCAATGGAGCATTCTGAGACTGCCTTCATCTTATTCTCATTTGCATGCACAGATATTTAGCACCCTGAAAAGAAAAATGTCATGATTTGGCTTAGCTATGATTTATTTCTCAAACTATGAAACCATTTTCCTCAATTGCAATATCGGCTTAGCATGCAACTTGTTTTATGTAAAAAATATTTGAAATGCCTGAATCAACCTGACTAGACTTATACAAAAATATGGTCAGATCCAGTAAAAATGGTTAATTAGGATAAGAAATGCATGTCGTCAGTTTTTCAAGCATTGGTAGCCCTGCTTCCAGTGAAATCTCATTGGATTTCTGCTCAACATAATTGTATTTTTGTATATTTGTAGGAAATCCTTATCTGGTGTTGTGCAGTAATTATTCTTCCAATGTGACTTAAAACAACTTGTTGCTGCAAAATTACCCCATTTGCTCCTCTCACAAGAAATTCTGAATTTGCTGTAGAAAATAATCTAAACAGAGGTCGTATTTAGAATGTAAAATGGCACAAGTGTGTTTTGGCTTTGAGTTGTGTGTTTGTGAATGTGCTTTGTGTCTTAATCACATTGATGGAAAGTCGATGGCTAATTTGCAATTTGTTTCAGCAATTGAGTACTTTACCTTCTCGCTCTCTCTCCCTCTCTCTCTCTCTCTCTCTCACCTTGATCCTGAATCACTGCTGCACATTTCCTGTTAATCCCACATAAAAAAGAGACAGCGAAAACACAAAACAGTGCAGTGATAAGTATCACCAATGAACTGCTCAGAGCTGAAGCCCTGCATGAGGAACGTTTATTTTCTTTTCCATGTCTCATCCCTCATTTCAAAGGCTCAGCGCTGCTCAGTCATCCTGAACAGACTTGTTCCAGGGGGGATGGTGGGATTGGGTGTGGGGGATTGTCAAGGCCGAGCACAAGAGAGGACCTGATTGAGACCAGGGGGTGTGGGATAGGGATTGGACAGATATTTATCTTGATCTCTGTCCTGTCAATCAAGCTATACACGCTGGAGACATCTACAGTCGATGGGAAGATGAGGGAGATAGACGAGAGAGTGGAGGAAGGACTCGGCATGAGAAGTGGCAGAGAGAGGGAAATGTATATTGTTTATTTGACTGATGAATCTAGTAGAATTAAGGAAAGAAGGATCATACTTTCATACAAAATGGGGTATTGAAATGCGTTCTATTTTGTAACTTGATTCACTGCCTCAAAAACAATGTTCATGGCGTGAGATGCTGAAAAGAAACATCCATCTGATGCATATACAGTAATCGCAGTCATTGAAAAAAATATCAACAACCACAAAAAAATGCCTGTGGTTTTTCAACTCTGACTACCGTATTTTTCGGACTACAAGTCGCACCTGAGTATAAGTCGCATCAGTCCAAAAATACGTCATGATGAGGAAAAAACATATATAAGTCGCACTGGACTATAAGTCGCATTTATTTAGAACCAAGAGAAAACATTACCGTCTACAGGCGCTCTATGCTGCTCAGTGTAGACTACAGGAGCACTGAGCAGCATCTCTGGCGGCTGTAGAGCGTAATGTTGTCTCTTGGTTCATTTCTCTCAGTTCATGTCAAATTAATTTAGATAAATAAGTCGCACCTGACTATAAGTCGCAGGACCAGCCAAACTTTGAAAAAAAGTGAGACTTATAGTCCGGAAAATACAGTACTTGGCTGAGTTATCTGTAGCCTCATGAGTTCACATTTACTTAGAATTACATTACATTTATTAATTTAGCTGACGCTTTTATCCAAAGCAACTTACAATTGCTATATATGTCAGAGTTCGCACGCCTCTGGAGCAACTAGGGGTTAAGTGTCTTGCTCAGGGACACATTGGTGTCTCACAGTGGATTCGAACCCGGGTCTCTCACACCAAAGGAATGTGGTTTATCCACTGCGCTAACACCACTTTAAATAAAGATATGCGTTATTGGTGTGCCGTCCGGGGAGAGAGCACCGAGCCCGGCAAGACTCCTGAGCCCAGGGCACCCCGCCTGTCCGGGGAGAGAGGTCTGAGCTCGGTGTCCAGCCCAGCCCAAAGTGCTCCCCCAAATTCTTCTCCCCGAGCTAGGGTAGAAACTTGTCTGAAGGTGCGTGATCAGGGTGGCGGAGAGATTCTGAAAGTCGAGAGATAATGAAGGTAGGACGTAGTGATTGTTTATAGGTGTTTTTCTTTTGAGCTGATTGGTAAACGGTGTAATCACTAATGATGGACTGGCTGTGTTAATTATTCGTGCATGCTCCTCCCTAAATTAGTTTATGAAACTTCACTTTCTTGTAGCTAAAATAAAATAAAATATGAATATTATATAAAAAAATTAATTTAAACAAAACATAGAATTGAAATCTGAAATGAAACTATTAAAATGACTGAGAGTTTGCTTAGAAAATGCTACAAATAGAACTGAAAAAAAGCTAAATAAGAATATTTTAAAAATGAATATGAATTAACACAATAATGCAATATATATGAAAATAAAATAAAGCTGTGAATTGAAAACTGAAAATGAAAGTGCATTAACAAATATTAATTGCAAGTATAAAAATGCTCCTAAGACAGATTTTTTGTTTTGTTTTGAACAACCACATTAGCCCCTGCAGAATTCTTCATATCTCCTCTATAACGCATGCAGGTGCAGTCTGACCTTTACAGGAAGAGGTGCAGGTCCACCTGGAGGTTCAGGTCATTCATCTCGGAGGTGGAGTACGGTTTTGTCTTGTTCCAGAGAGGAGGGTGGTTGCTGTGCCAGTTGGTGCAGTGGTGCAGGACTGATGTTTTTATAAACCTTCACTCAGCAAAGGCGCCAGTGGTTCATCATTTCCCCCTAATTGCACCGTCTTGCACACTGCGGTGTGTGCACCAGTTCAGTCAGCCGGCATGTGTGAGAGAGTGTTTTTTTCCAAGTGGATTAAATACCTACGTGATGCATTCATCCTCATAAGGGAGTGATAAATGTGTGCGTACGCTGGATTTATTTAGCCATTCAGTCCACTGAAGCTGTTCTAACAACATTCTGGTCTTCCAGTACCCAGAGCAAAAACCCTTCTGTGTTTCTTCCACGAGCACATTAGCTCAAGTAAAGCTGACCCAAATTGAAGTGCTCGGCTCAAACCACATGTCCATTGTGGATGTGTTTGGAATTCTCTGCGCGGCCGCGCCACAAATGGCTGTTGGTTTTCAGACAGTAGAGCCGATTAACTTAATTTAGGATTAAATTGCTTGCACAAAATTTCATTTACTGCTTACCTCTGGCTGAACGGCCCACATCACAAGCAAAGATGCATACAGAAACAATGTTCTGCTTAATGTGTAGTGTCTTTCCATATATATACATATACATATATATATATATATATATATATTAGTGCTGTCAAACGATTAATCATGATTAATCACATCCAAAATAAAAGTTTTTGTTTACATAATATATGTGTGTACTGTGTATATTTATAATGTATACAAACTCTCATGCACAGCATATATTCTGGAACTATTTACATGCATATACATTTATATATTTATATTCTTATATTTTATATCTCTATATATATTAAATATATAACCAACATATTTTTCTTAAACATATACATGCATGTGTTTGTATTTTTATATGCATAATAAATATACACACACACACAGATATTATGTAAACAAAAATGTATATGTATATATATATACACACATACAGGTGCTGGTCATATACTTAGAATATCATCAAAAAGTTGATTTATTTCACTAATTCCATTCATGTATATTATATTCATTCATTACACACAGACATATATATTTTAAATGTTTATTTCCTTTAATTTTGATGATTATAACTGACAACTAAGGAAAATCACAAATTCAGTATCTCAGAAAATTAGAATATTGTGAAAAGGTTCAATATTGAAGACACCTGGTGCCACACTCTAATCAGTTAATTAACTCAAAACACCTGCAAATGGTCTCTCAGTCTAGTTTTGTAGGCTACACAATCATGGGGAATACTGCTGACTTGACAGTTGTCCAAAAGACGACCATTGACACAAAATGTCATTGCAAAAGAGACTGGCTGTTCACAGAGCTCTGTGTCCAAGCACATTAATAGAGAGGCGAAGGGAAGGAAAAGATGTGGTATAAAATAGTGTACAAGCAATAGGGATAACCGCACCCTGGAGAGGATTGTGAAACAAAACCCATTAAAAAAATGTGGGGGAGATTCACAAAGAGTGGACTGCAGCTGGAGTCAGTGCTTCAAGAACCACTACACAGAGACGTATGCAAGACATGGGTTTCAGCCGTCGCATTCCTTGTGTCAAGCCACCCTTGAACAACAGACAGCGTCAGAAGAGTCTCGCTTCAAAAAGGACTGGACTGCTGCTGAGTGGTCCAAAGTTATCTTCTTTGATGAAAGTAAATTTTGCATTTCCTTTGGAAATCAGGGTCCCAGAGTCTGGATGAAGAGAGGAGAGGCACACAAGCGACGTTGCTTGAGGTCCAGTGTAAAGTTTCCACAGTCAGTGATGGTTTGGGGTGCTATGTGATCTGCTGGTGTTGGTCCACTGTGTTTTCTGAGATCCAAGGTCATCGCAGCCGTGTACCAGGAAGTTTTAGAGCACTTCATGCTTCCTGCTGCTGATCAACTTTATGGAGATGCAGATTTCATTTTCCAACAGGACTTGGCACCTGCACACAGTGCCAAAACTACCAGTACCTGGTTTAAGGACCATGGTATCCCTGTTCTTAATTGGCCAGTAAACTTGCCTGACCTTAACCCTGTAGAAAATCTATGGGGTATTGTGAAGAGGAAGATGCGATATGCCAGACCCAAGAATTCAGAAGAGCTGAAGGCCACTATCAGAGCAACCTGGGCTCTCATAACATCTGAGCAGTGCCACAGACTGATCGACTCCATGCCACGCCACATTGCTGCAGTAATTCAGGCAAAAGGAGCCCCAACTAAGTATTGAGTGCTGTACATGCTCATACTTTCCATTTTCATACTTTTTAGTAGGCCAAGATTTCTAAAAATCCTTTCTTTGTATTGGTCTTAAGTAATATTCTAATTTTCTGAGATACTGAATTTGGGATTTTCCTTAGTTGTCAGTTATAATCATCAAAATAAAAGGGATAAACATTTGAAATATATCAGTCTGTGTGTAATAAATGTAAATAATATACAAGTTTCACTTTTTGAATGGAATTAGTGAAATAAATCAACTTTTTGATGATATTCTAATTATATGACCAGCACCTGTATATATATATATATAGATAGATATATATATAGTTCAAGTTGTTTTTAAAGGGAGCATGAACTTTTATGGATCAAGATGCATTAAACTGTTAAAAAATGACAATATAAAATGCTTTTATTTTGCACTTTGTTATTCATCAAAAAATTCTGAAAAAGCGGAACGACTGTTTTCAACACTGATATTAATAAAAAGCAATAATAAACTTTCTGAAGTGATTCTGATTTCTGAAGAGATACTGGAAATTACAATTACAATTCCGTCATCATTTACTCACCCTCAAGTTAACAAAGAGTTGATTGAAGCCATTGAAGTCCATAGAATTTTATCCGATACTGGTCAACTGTTTGTTTACCAACATTCTTCAAAATATCTTCTTTTGTGTTCAACAGAAGAAAGAAACTCATAAACTCACTGGAACAACTTTAGGGTAAATGAAGACACAATTTTAATTTTGGGGTGGATTAATGCTTTAAAACATACAGATATTGGCCAATGTAGTTTAACAAACGACAACTGGAGTGTAGATTTTGTAATGATTTACACAGGTTAAATAGAAATGCTAATTTGTTGTTTGGGATCCACATTAACATTTATCACTACATCAGGTGGCTAAAATTAAAATCAAGTGCAAATTAGAAGAAATGTCATATATTATATAAACCTGAATAAACTAGTCTGGTTTGGTCACCAGCTTTAAAATGCTTCAAAGGATCCGCCCGAGTCCCTTAACAGGGTGGTTGTTGAGACTTATGAGTTTGGAAAGGGATTTAAAGCCATTCCCAAACTATTTAAAATTCATTGTTTTTGGATGAATAATCTCACCTCACCCACAAATACAGTCCACACTAAGTTCCAGTATCAAAGAGACCACATGTTGAAAAAGGACAAACCTTTTCTTACTTTCACAGCGCTAAACTGAATTGAAGTCGTTCCTGAATCTGCTTACAGCCTATCGATTCTCACTTTATTTAAAAATGTATGCCTCTTCTGTCTCACTCTTTTAAAAATATCCCAGAATTCCCTCTCTACCTCTTTACCTAACACTTTTATTTCATCACACGCACACACATTCTCAAAGCTCTTGTGCGTTCAGACTGAAAGCTCTGTCTGCCCTCAGTAAATACTCTCAAATCGCTCACGGATTTTATCTGAATCCAACATTTTATTTCTCACCTCTCTCTGATATCCCTTAGGAAAGTGTGTGTGTGTGTGTGTGTGTGTGTGTGTGTGTATGTGTATTGTAATGCAGTTCTCAGTTTAGCCCAGTCAGCTCTATAGTTATTAACACAATTTATAGAGTTATAGCAATGCAGCCGCCAGAATCAACGTGACGCAACCATAGAAGGACACAGAGCTACACACATTCATAAAAAGCATGTGTCCTTGAGTTAAGTGCAGTATATAAACCCAATATTCCCGCTGGTCCAGTTTAAAAACAGGCAATCAATGAAAACTGACCTGTTCAGATGAAAGCGAGGAGGTATGACCCAGCATTTCGCCCTCTGAGTGTGTGGATCTGTCTCTCCTCTCTGCCATAATGAAACGTGCCGTTATAAAACAAAACAAGTTGGTCTGGAGGAGAGAAAATGAGTTCTTTGATGGAGTTCCACAGGGGATGAGATCACAGGACGTCTATATGAGAAAGATCAGAACACAACCTCAGCAAAGCACAGAGAGAGACGGAGATGAGAAGGAGAAATGAAGCTCTTTAATGTGGAGGTTTTTGCTTCTCTCAACCATAGCTCATCCAAAAAATGAACATTCTTCTTATCTTTCCATACCTGTTTGAGTTTCTTTTTGCAAAGTCCTGTTAGTTGCACTTTTCCATTCTATTACAATAAATGGGGACAGCTTTAAAGCTTCAAAATGACAAAAAGGCAACATAAAAGTATCATAAATGTACCGTAGTCCATATTTACTGTATTTCAAGAACTACATACATTACATATAATTATACTGTGTATAATGAATGCAAAAGGAGAAAAGTTCACGTTTTCATGACAGTGAGATACTTATTCAAGTTTTATGCAGATGACACAATGATTGATATGCTTTATACTAACAGTAAAAACTGTAAAGTTGTATAATGTTGTTTGATTGTATGTGTTCAAACCATTTTAGCCATTTTGCAGATTTCAAAATAACAGCATTTATTTAAAATTTACATCTCATGTAACATTTTGGTTTCTTTACATATAATTACATATATATATATAATTTTTTTTTAAATAAAAGTGTTAACCTAACTTCAGGTTTTTGAATGGTAGTTATAATAAGTTATACTAATACATTTTATATTATTATTTTTTATTATTAACATTTGATATTCAACAACAGTGTGGACAAAATACTCTTTACTGAGACCCTATCTCATTTAAAAGGGACCAAGAATACATGAATGTCCCCACTTTCAAGGCCAAGGACAGTGTGAACGCACTCTTTGTTATTTAAAAAAACTCAGTCACCTTTAAGTTGACTCAGCCCTTATATTGCTCAGGAGAGGCTTTAGCAAATATTATTTGTAAGGATGGTAATAATCAGGAAACCTTTGTTTTGCACTACCCAGTAAAGTGTGTGTTTGTGTGTGTTAAAAGCACATGACTCATATGACTGAATCCAAAACATGCCTCATGGTGTATTTGTTTAATTTAAACCATCCCATTTGCTCAGTTTCATGAAGGGTGCCAATACGTCTTGAGTTGACTTTAAACTTCATTAATCTGCATTAATCTGACGGCAGACTGTTGAGAGAGAGAGACCGAGAGAGAGAGAGAGAGAGAGAGAGAGAGAGAGAGAATTGCCTTAGGGAACGATGTCTTGCTAGTACAGCTTCAGCCTGTTCTTTTCTCTGATTGCTACATGAATTTGCTTGTGTGTGCACATGTAAGATGTGAGACGTTTAGGGTGAAATGTGTCTCCTCTATTTTTTTTGTATTTTTTTTTGTATCGGCCAACCAATACCATAATTCCAGCTTTTATACAAGTGGTTTTATTCATGTGATATACAAATGTCTTAGGTCCAAAACAAACATAAGCATTATGCTTATTATATAAGCATTTTGGCAGATAATTACTTAAGTATTATGACCAATGACCAAAAAATGGCAGATGGTAAAATTCAATACAATTTTATGTAATTTAAGAATAGAACATGCTAAATTAAATAATGTTAAAAGCTACCAGTTTTGTTATGAATTTAATTTTTAAAATGATTATGTACAGTATTGAAAATAAACATACATTTTTTGAATCCTTAATGGAAAAGTTCACCCCAAAATAAAAATTTGTTGAACATTTACTCCAAGATGTAAATGACATTGTTTCTTTTCAGAACATATTTGGCGAAATGTAGCATTACATCACATGAACATCAATGGTTCCTCTGCAGTGAATGGGTGCCGTCATGAGAATGAGAATCCAAACATCTGATAAATAATAATAATAATAATAAATAAAAATTACATTGCAAGATGTTAATTGATGGTCTAGAATTGTTTGGATTACTTGTGGATTATTGTGATGTTTTATCAGCTGATGGACTCTCTTTCTGATGGCACCCATTCAGTAAGCAAATGATGTAATGCTAAACTTCTCCAAGTCTGTTCCCATGAAAAAACAAACTAGTTTACATATTGGATGGTCTGAGGGTGAGTACATTTTCAGCAAATGTTCATTTTGGGGTGAACTATTAATTTAAGATTTCATTTAACATTGTTATCCAATTATCAGTGTTTGTAAAGATTAACTTTAAGTGAGTGTTAGATGATGGCAAAGCTAATCTAAATGTAAAAAAACAAACAAAAAAAAACCACATGCATATTCAAATATACAATATGAATGAAGGAAACTCTATTGCTTGCTTGAATTTTGAGATTTGTTAGTATCACAAGTAACGTGTTAATATGGAATCAAAAATATCCTAATAATATACCTTACTTTGAATGTTACTTTTAACAAACAATTCTATTCCCTCCATTTATTTTTTATGGTTTCACTCAGATTAAGTGAATTGGTTGTGGAGATTTTACATTTTTAACTATCTACTTTGAGGCTGCACTCGTGATGCTTTGGCCAAGCATTTTTTGTCTGCGGTTGCTTGTTGACGTAGTATTTTTCTGGCATTAATTCAGGGGCGCCCCCAAGGGGTGGCCAGGGAAACTCTGGCCACCCCTGCGGCCACCCCTAGGATTATTTACAGTGGGTCCTATTAATTTAAATGCAGAATGTAAATTCACAATAGTTTAAGAAGTGAAAAAAAAGTGCAGCACCTGCTGCAGCCACAGTTTTGCGTCTCTGAGCACAGGGCCGGCCCGCGGTATAGGCGGTATAGGCAAATGCTAAGGGCGCCACTCATCCATAGGGGCGCCAGAATGAGTGAACCAGTAAATTTTTTTTTTTTTTTTTTTTTTTTTTTTTTTACATATATATATTTTTCATAATAGGCTACTATTTAAAAACCATTAATTCGAAATACTACCAAATAAAACAAAAAAAAAAAAAAAAAAAAAGTCCGGCTATTCAATCTTCCCCTATCCATCGAGTGCTTGAAGTGCGTCAGAAACAGAGCGCGCGCGATCAGTTGTTGGTAATTTGTTGTGTAGCGTGCCCGACGCCGCATCCAATGTAGACAGAACTGCTTTTGTTAACACACAGCTCGTAGAAACGGGCCTGGCAGCTCGCGCCAGTTCTAGACACGGTGAAAGTTTCCTGATTGTGACGGAAGGCCGAATTTACATGACACATTATAAATGAGCATAGTCTGCGATAGATACAGTGCCAAAAAGAAGAGAAGAGGATAAAGACAGAGGTAAAGAGATGTAGTGAAAGAACAATTTATTGCATAGGAGTAAGATACTATAATTTCATGGCAGTTATTTTTACCTTAAACTTAATGTTAGCAGTTGTTCTGAGTTCTGAGTCCCCAGACTGTGATTTTGTACAATCATGTCAGTTTTAAGACGCATTTTTTATTATCACTTTTTTTATTAATGTTTTACTCTACAGTTGTGCAGGGGATACAGTACAGGCCAAAAGTTTGGAAACATTACTATTTTTAATGTTTTTGAAAGAAGTTTCTTCTGCTCATCAAGCCTGCATTTATTTGATCAAAAATACAGAAAAAAAATTAATATTGTGATATATTATTACAATTTAAAATAATTTGTTTTCAATTTATTATACTTTAAAGTATCATTTATTTCTGTGATGCAAAGCTGAATTTTCAGCATCATTACTCCATTCTTCAGTGTCACATGTGACATCCGGTCTATCACATGATCCTTTAGAAATCATTCTAATATTCTGTTTTATTATGAGTGTTGGAAACAGTTCTGCTGTAATGTGTGTGTGTGTATATATATATATATATATATATATATATATATATATATGCTAAATCATGAACACAATGACAGGGTGAAATGGGCTGTGATGCATGGGGCGCCAGGTAAAATCTTTCCTAGGGCAGCAAATTGGTCAGGGCCGGCCCTGTCTGAGCAACATTAAAGTGTTTCGTTCCTGAATGAATCAACCGTTTAAATGATTCGGTTCAATCGGAATGACTCACTTATTAACAGTGACTCGCTGCCACCTATTGGCGGTTTTAATTTCACATTTAATGGAACCTTTTCATTTTTTAAATAATTTCAAACATCAGTTTTCAATGTTTTATCTTTAAAATATCAAAACATTATTTGTTCATTTGTAACTGCAGGTTAAAGTATTCCATATTCCACGGAGCTGCATTAAACAGTGTGTAAAAACATCTAAATGGCACTTCAGATGCAGCCTCTGTTTTATCTACATTGCAAAGATCAATTTTGTTGATACTGATTGCATTTGCTTGGTAACAGCCCAAATGCAAGTATTTGACCTAAAATATGGTGCACACTTTTAGAAACAATGGTGTAAAGATAAAAAAAAAAAACTCAGGTGTCTGCACAATTAAAAATAAGATATCAGCACAATAACACTCAGCAAAATAGTGTAATTATCGTTATCGATAAAATCCTAGAACTCACAGAGATATAACTTTTTGTCTATATTGCAAACCCTTATTTTTTTTCTTTATTTTAATGTGCCACCCCCAAAATTTACTGTGGCCTCATTTGGCCACCCCTGTTAACATTTTCTGGGGGCGCCACTGCATTAATTTGTCTGAGCGTCAAAGAGTAAGACTTTGAGGACTTGAAGTGCCAGTCAAAGAATGTGAATTCACAGCCAAATAGCATCTATGAATGTTTATCTGTATATGTGTGAATCACAGGGCATTTTAGTGTATTACAGTTTTACAGACCTGATATGAGCTGACAGGTGTAGCTAAGCACAGGGAACAAGAAAGAGAAAGGCATAAATGCTAATTCTATGCAGTGTGCATTATCTTTTGATTTATGGAGTGTATGTGCGCGAGTCATTATTCAGTAGCAGTGATAAAATGTTAGCGACGTGTGGTCATGTGATCACGGGAGGTCATTGTGATGCTGGGATGTAGATTTAGATATTCTGGATTCCACAGCGGAGATCCAATCAATAGCAATGAACTGTTAGTAGGTCGTCAGCCTCCCTCCATCAGCATTCAGTACAGAGTACAGAGAAGGTGCATCTACAGGATCTCATACAGATGTCCTGGTCCTGGTCCTGGACTTCCAAAAACAAACAAATATATTATATATATTTGTACATGCATCTAGTGTTTTATTCCTCCTGGGTCTTTCAATCCACCAAACTTGGCACAGTCCTTCAGGATGTTTTGACTATGCTTTTGTTTTCTCTAACTGATTGACTGTATAGTTTATTTACACACCCAAACAAGGAACAACATTTGCATGTTTGCTTATTCTGTGTATTGTTTACATGAATTAAAAATTGTGAGTTTTGATAATATCTTCTTACATTACCATTGTCAAGTGAGCCCCAATTAGATCATCAGTCCTAGATACTGTACATAAATGCGTGAGCTTGTAGATTGCAAAATAAAAATATAAATGGCATACATTATTAATAACAGTAATTCATCTTAATTCGTTTTATATTTATGAAGCACATTCTATTTTTATTGCCGTAATGCACTGATTACTTATTACTATAAAATTCAATAAGCAGTAATAAAACAAATTAAAAATAAATCTTGTAAATCAGTAAGTTGGCACTTAAACATCAAAATAAATAACATTATATATATATATATATATATATATATATATATATATATATATATATATATTAATACACACACATATACAGTATATATACATAAAGTGTGTTTAAATGATTATTTATTTAATTAAGTGAAAAAAGCTGTCCAAACCTACCTGGCTCTAAGTGAAAAATTAATTGCCCCCTCCTGATAAATCATGAAAGAACTGTGATTAACCACATTATTTTAGAAAGCTGAGTTAAATTTCACTAGCCACAGGTCTGATTACTACCAGATCTGTTGAATCAAGAAATCCATTAAAGTCTGCCACATTTTAATTACGGTGTAGACAAATGAATTCGATAGATTGTGATCTACCAAACAGCTCCACATAACAAAGCACTGTAAAGACTAGATGCCTTGTCAGCAATACAATATTGAATAACTTTTAAAGATTTTTTTTTTCTTTAAGTAATGCAGATTATTCAACAGGCTGTCACTTCTGGTTGGACACGTGTGGACTCGAATGCTGTAGCTAGCATGATCAGTCATAAAATCAGTAGCCTACTAACAGTTCACAATTAAATCCATATCCTTCCTTTTCTTGTAACCCGATAAAATCAATCCATGGTGATGAGCATCATTGGAGATGTTTAATCCACAAGAATTCTGAGGATTATTCCTGCTTGCTGGCGTTCCAGCAAACTTTATCACACCAGCATCAAAGTTTGTCTAGCTCTATCATACTCAACCAGAGAACATTCGAATGACAACATGCCTCGCGCATACATCATATACCGTTTTATTTATAGTAAGCCACATCTGCTGAAAACTCTACTGTATTTTGCCAAAAGCAGGTCCTGACCACATGTGCTTGACTTCCAGCAGTGTGTGACGGGGAGTCTTGAGTGTAATCACATCAAATACAAGCACACTCCATTTGTTCCCTGCGGTCTGGGTGTCTTTGATATTACACTCCACGCTCTATTAGATTACAACCCTCAAAGAACAACGTAAGTATGATTTGATTTTACAGTGCATGTTTCTATAATTATTTTGTACCTATAAAGTATGTACGTGTAGGTAAGGGAACAATGTGTTACGTTTGGGTAATAAGGAGGTAACAACCGGATATGCAACATGCAAAGAACTGCGTAAGTAACCTGAAGTTACTGTGTAAGCCTGTGTTTCAGTAATTATAGTGTTTCCACGGGTATAAGGGAACAATGTGTTAAGGGGGTAGCAAACAGATTTACAAATTATTCTGGAATTATTTCCATTAAAACTTAACCGGTACCTATTCTATTACTATGCCAAGGATTAATCAAACGTTTGGTGTATATAGGTTACATAAGCCTTTTAAAATTAACGTTTTAGATTACAGCCCGCAATTTATAGTGTAAGTAAACTGAATTTACAAAGTAACTTTTTTGAAATTATAGTGTACCTATTCAGTACCTCTGTTTAGGTATAAGGGGTTCCTATTCTAATATTAGGCAGTATTTATGATCTAATAACAATCTTATGTCTGGAGTGATTTAGAAAGGCAATATAGGTAGGCCTACCTTTTATAATTATAATGGTATTTTATTATAGGTATTTTTTAAGCATGGGGTAGGCTATATTCTATTATTAAATGATTCATGATGGACATTACTGAACAACAAAACTGGACATGTAGTGAAATTATTTAATGATTTTCTGCTATGATTTATAACTTACACTACATATATCAGATGCTTTTATCTAAAACGACTTACAGTGCATTCAGGCTATAATTTTTTTTAATCAGTATGTGCGTTTCCTGGGAATTGAACCCATGCTCTTATGGGCTGCTAAGGCAATGCTCTACCACTGAGCCACAGGAACACTGTACTGTACACTCATACAACAAATTGCTCTGAAACGATTGTTTATACAGTAGGTCATACATATCATACAAATTATTTAGCAAATCTTGTTTAAGAAAAAATGTAAAAATTGAGTTAAATTTGTTCATGTTTTTGTGTTTGGTGTTAAGCACAGAACTGCTTGAGTTTGAACTCGTGTGACATGCTGCATGCTCTCTTTCACGTCCTTTACATTCCTAACCCAAGACCATCGGGTTACTTATTTGTTTTGGTCTTATTTAACCCAAATCGGGTTAAATCAAGTCAGCTTCCTAACCCAACAGTCTCAACTGAGCATTTGGATTGAAACAATTACCAGCGTGTTTTATATGTGGGCTATAAAAAAGTGCACAGTGTATGTTTTTGCTAAATCGTTTGCCAATATAAGATTGTTGTTAGATCGTAGTTATCCCTTAGTTTCAAAATGCTTACAGTAGAAATAATTGTGTAATTTCACAGGTTGTTACCCCTTTATTCCCCAAATCTTGCATATTATTCCCTCATACCTACACGGAGATAGGCTTCTGAATAGGTACACTATGATTACAAAAAAATTGATGCTGTAAATTCTGGACGCTTGTCTGAAGTTTAAAATCATTGGCTACCCGTAAGCCAATCACATAGGGGGGACACAATCACAATTATCGCCCTGTCGGACTTTGGCCTCCCCAGTTTCTCGCTGTTGATCGGTAACAGTTGATAAATTAAACATTTCCCAAAACCTGTCGCGTTTAGGGCCACAACATTACCTCCATTCAAAATGTAAGACAAACACTCTGCGAATAGCATCATTTGTCTCCCATTTAAGGATTATGGAGGCCACTGTGCTCTTAGGAACCTTAAGTGCAGCAGAAATTTTTTTGTAACCTTGGCCAGATCTGTGCCTTGCCACAGTTCTGTCTCTGAGCTCTTCAGGCAGTTCCTTTGACCTCATGATTCTCATTTGCTCTGACATACACTGTGAGCTGTAAGGTCTTATATAGACAGGTGTGTGGCTTTCCTAATCAAGTTCAATCAGTATAATCAAACATTTTACATTTACATTTAATCATTTAGCTACGGTGGCCGAGAAGTGCAAAACAAATCACAATTACAAAAACAAAATAACAAATCCAAAAACACAACGAAAATTCAGAAAACAAAATAACAATTCAGAAAACACAACGACAATTCAGAAAACAAAATAACAATTCAGAAAACACAACAACAATTCAGAAAACACAACGACAATTCAGAAAACACAACGACAATTCAGAAAACAAAATAACAATTCAGAAAACACAACGACAATTCAGAAAACACAACGACAATTCAGAAAACACAACGACAATTCAGAAAACACAACGACAATTGATACAAAACGGAAAAGGTAGGTATATTTTGAGAATGACATACTTATCGCTGATTGGATGAGACACCTGTCAATCAAGCCAGAACCGGAATCATGCGATACTGGAAGCGTCATAGAGCGTAGACTGGAAAGCACGAGGGTAGAAAAGCTAACTTTAGCGATAAGTATGTCGTTCTCAAAATATACCTACCTTTTCCGTTTTGTATGAATTGTCGTTGTGTTTTCTGAATTGTCGTTGTGTTTTCTGAATTGTTATTTTGTTTTCTGAATTGTCATTGTGTTTTCTGAATTGTCGTTGTGTTTTCTGAATTGTTATTTTGTTTTCTGAATTGTTATTTTGTTTTCTGAATTGTCGTTGTGTTTTCTGAATTGTTATTTTGTTTTCTGAATTGTTATTTTGTTTTCTGAATTGTCATTGTGTTTTCTGAATTGTCGTTGTGTTTTCTGAATTGTTATTTTGTTTTCTGAATTGTTATTTTGTTTTCTGAATTGTCGTTGTGTTTTCTGAATTGTTATTTTGTTTTCTGAATTGTCGTTGTGTTTTCTGAATTGTTATTTTGTTTTCTGAATTGTCGTTGTGTTTTTTGAATTGTTATTTTGTTTTCTGAATTGTCGTTGTGTTTTCTGAATTGTTATTTTGTTTTCTGAATTGTTATTTTGTTTTCTGAATTGTCGTTGTGTTTTCTGAATTGTTATTTTGTTTTCTGAATTGTCGTTGTGTTTTCTGAATTGTTATTTTGTTTTCTGAATTGTCGTTGTGTTTTTGGATTTGTTATTTTGTTTTTGTAATTGTGATTTGTTTTGCACTTCTCGGCCACCGTATTTAGCAGACACTTTTATCCAAAGCGACTTAAAAATGAGAACAATAGAAGCAGTCAGGTCAACAAGAAAACAACAACAGTATACAAGTGCTATGACAAGTCTCAGTTAGTCTAGTACAGAACACATAGCCAGGTTTTTTTTTTTTAATAAATGGAAAGACAATAAAAGAAGGAAAAGTGCTAGTATTAGTTGGTTAAGTGCTGGCGAAAAAGATGAGTCTTTAGATGTTTCTTGAAAATGAGTAAAGCTGGACTCAAATGAAGTTGAAAAAAACACAGCTGGACTCAAATGAAGGTGTAGAACCATCTCAAGGATGATCAGAAGAAATGGACAGCACCTGAGTTAAATATATGTGTCACAGCAAAGGGTCTGAATACTTAGGACCATGTGATATTTCAGTTTTTCTTTTTTAATAAATCTGCAAAAATGTCAACAATTCTGTGTTTTTCTGCCAATATGGGGTGCTGTGTGTACATTAATGAGGAACAAAAATGAACTTAAATTATTTTAGCAAAGGCTGCAATATAAAAAAAGAGTGAAAAATGTAAGGGGGT